>NC_142948.1:36381466-36591466 GCF_046866305.1 Octopus bimaculoides | reverse complement strand
TCTGTTTCTTTCACAACATTGCTCAGATTAAGTTTTTCCTGAAAATATGTCAGAAATTAAGAAAGGTTTGAATATATTGCAGGACATTATAGCTAAATAATTTTAATCTTTTCATTGTTTCTCTGGTTATGAAGAGGATATAACTCTGTTATCATTGTTACATATACGTGTGATGAAAGCATGGAAAAATCGATGGAAATTGTACAGCTTAGCATTTAAAGATTTTAATCTTTAGTCCTCTCGGGCAACTTCACCGAGCTTCAAAACTATAAAATTGGAAAACAGTAAGGTGAGGGGAAATAAACATCAGTAATGCATTGCCCCATGCACTGACTGCAGGAGCAACCTAGAGGCTTTTGCAAACACTTCTAAATCCATTGCAATGCTGGAAACAACTTCTGTATCATCAGCAGGTATCTCAAGGTCACAAGTGTTTCACCCCTGCCCCCCAATAAAGCAGCAAGGACTGAGCTAGTCTTCACTTATGGAAGGGTTTCACTTGGAGTCTCTTATTAACCATTGCCACCTTGAGCTTGGAAAACAGTAACAGTTAATTTCACAATTTATTCAAATTTTAATAATTCATGGATAGATATTATGTCATTATTATTCAAATTTTCATATGGTAAAGTATAGCGTCAAAAGAACTTTTTTGATGCTGTTTTACATTCATTTTTCTAAGCAAAGATAGTAGGTATGATTTTTTTTATGAGAATTAATTGCTAACCCCACATCTACCAAGTTAGACTGGAACATGGTTGACAGTGTGCTAAACTGAGAAGAAAGTATGTTTGCTGTTCTGAGGCCCACATCACAATGGATATAGAACTAATGTTTGAACACATGACTATATCAGTAGTGACCGTCTTAACCACAGAGCTAAGGTGCTTTATCATAATCCAAGATTATCAGTGTAATCTCTTAGGAATGCATTTTTGTCTCACTGTAGTCATTTTTTGAAATATCATATCAGGTAGCTAGAGATCAGGCTTACCATTAATCTTTAACAATAAGATAAGTGGGGTGAATGGAAAGGTGGGTAAATAGGAAGAGTTGTTGTTCATGTATGTAAGTATGTATGTATGTATGTATGTATGTATGTATGTATGTATGTATATGTTTCATCGGTAAAACATAAATTTGAAAGAGAAGCACACTCTAAGTTATAGAGCAGTATATAATATAAATAAAGTTAGATAAGGCCTGTTTATGGGATTACCCTGGGTTTCATGTCCATAAGCACTTTATGGATGTGAAACCCAGGGTAATACCATAAACCACCCTTATCTAACTTTATATATATATATATATATATATAATTATTATCATTTAATGTGTTTTCCATGCTGAGGTGCCATGTATAAGTGTGTATGTATATATATGTACACCCAGAAGGCATGTAGCTTAGTGGGTAGGGTATTTGGCTCATGATCACAAGGTTGTGAGTTCAATTCCAATCAGCTCGTTGTGTCCTTGGGCAAGGCACTTTATTTCATGTTGTTCCAGTCCACTCAGCTGTCAAAAATCAGTAGTACCTCTATTTCAAAGGGCCAGCCTTGTCAAGCTGAATCACCCTGAGAACTACATTGAGAGTATGCATGTCTGTGGAGTACTCAACTACCTTCACAGTAATTTCACGTGCAGGCTGTTTTGCTAATCGGATCAACTGGAACCCTTCTTATTGTAATCAACAGAGTGCGTTATATATGTACACCCTCAGAACAACCACATCAACCATACCTCTGATAAATGCTTGAATGTTTTTTCTAGTTCAGCATATTTCTGTTCCATTTGATTCTTCAGAGCATCAGTATTGGCTTGAACAATCTTGCGTTGGTCAATAGCAGTCTGAAGAGTTTGCTTCTCTTCATTAATATTTGAATTAAGAACACTAGCAGCTTGGCGCTGCTTTTCCAATTCCTTTGTCACTTCTTCAAGTTCCCCTTTTTTGTTTCGAGTAACTGTTGCAAGTTCAAGATGGCAGCCCTCAAGTTTAACAAGTTTTTCATGACATGCCTGTGAAGTATAGACAGCAGACACATATACTAACAAATAATGGATAATGATAAGACAAAAAGAAAATCTACTGAGTCAATCTACATGGCATTTGGTCTGTTATAGAAATAGAATTTGTATTGTAAACTTTCATTCTCCTGGCTATACCAATTATATATATATATATATATATATATATATATATATACATATATACATACATACATACATACATACATACATGAATGTCTACCTACCTATCTATCTACTTACCTACCTACTTACGTACCCACCCAAAACCTACATACATGCATACATACATACATACATACATACATACATACCCTGTTGTTGATGTTGAAATTCCAATGAAGGAGCCTTGGATCTAGGTTAGAAACCAGTTCTTTCTCTATTGGCAAGAAATCTTGAAATTAAACTGAATAATGATACACACATACACAAACACACACTTGCACACACACACACATCAGTATTTATACATATGCATACATACACACATATACATACGCATATATACACATAAAACATATAACTGGTTTTTATACAGTTTAGTCGAACAATCCTGTACCAGTTGTACTCCTTCAGCCAATCTGAAACTATTATAATTTAACTTCTTTGATTACATCCCACCTGAACTGATTCTTGTTTTACTTCACTAAATGACTTACCTTTAACTCTCTCTGTTTTAATACAACTGCCGTTTGTGCTTCCCTCAATAAATTGTCGATGTCTGACTTCTTCTTCCCCAGGTCCTCTTGTATGTTTGATAGTTCTTTCTGTTTTTGACACACATGCTTATTTAAGTCTTTCACTTGCAAGGCCAGGATTTCACCCTTAAAAATATGCATATATAATTACACATACATACATACATACATATACATACAGCAATGTAACTACATACATGCTGTTGATAATTTTTTTCCTTCTTTGGACTTTTCCCTTTTCCTTTCCAATGAAGAGCTATGCTTGATTTGTCAAAAACCCTCTCTTCTTACCAAGCACACTCTAAGATGTAGAACAGGATATATATCTTTTACTGGGGAAGGCTGGTTTATGGTATTACCCTGCATTTCCCATCCATAAACTGTTTACCTTTATGATGTATTGTCAGACCCTGAAACCTGTTGACTTAAGACCTCTTCAAAATATATTGGTTAACCTATGGTTATAGTAGAAGACACTCACCAAAGTGGCATGCAGTGGGACTGAACCAGGAACAATGTGGTTAGGAAGCAAGCTTTTTACCACACAGCCATGTCTGTGCCTGGGTTGTAAAGATAATTTATGAACACCTGAATACTTTAAAAAGATATGTGTATTTATAATTATACAGAAATCAATTGTTCTGATCTGTCAAACTCCCATTTTAAATTATGTCTTCATCTTTGTTTTTAATCAATAAGTCCTACTCCTTTTTTACCCTGTCCTCATTCCCATCCCCACCTCTGAATTCCTTGTCTTATTTACCAAAGGCATCAATAATGTCAACATTTGACAACTGTTTAAATATTGGGGATTGATGGCATTTCTTAATGTCTAGTTTTGATGTGGGAGTAACGAGGTAGGAGTTGGAATGAAGTCAATAAAAATGAGGAAACAGAGGAGGAGAAGAGGGAGGACAGGAGGAGGTGGAGGAGATGGAGGAGGGGAGGAGAAAGACGAAGAAGAGGAAAAAGAGGAGGAAAAGAAGAAGGAAGAGAAAGAAAACGTAGAAGGAAGAGGAGGAGAAAGAAGAGGAGGAGGAGAAAGAGGAGGAAGAGAAGGAAAAAGAGGAGAATGAAGAGAAGGAGAAAGAGGAGGAGAAGGAGGAAAAGACAACATTACCTCCATCATATCATCACCAAAAACAACACCAACGGAAACAATGAAAGCATCAACACCCCACCACCACCACTACACCATCTGTTTACATTCTGAGTTCAAATTCCACCGAGGTCAACTTTGTCTTTTACCTTTTTGGGGTCTTTGAAAATAAGTACCAGTTGAGCACTGGGATCAATATGATCAACTTGCCCCTCCTCTAAAATTGTTGGACTTATGCCAACTTATCATTATTACTGACTAAGGTGGTGAGCTAGCAGAATCGTTAGCACGCCGGGCAAAATGCTTAGCAGTATTTTACCTGCCTTTATGTTCCGAGTTCAAATTCCTCCAAGATTGACTTTGCCTTTGAACTTTTCGGGGTCAATTAAATAAGTACCAGTTAGTCACAGGGGTTGATGTAATCGACAAATCCTCACATCCCTCAAGCTACCCTTGTGGCAAAAATTTGAAATAATTATTATTATTATTATTATCCACTGATTGTTGTTGTTGTTGTTCCTTTATGACAGCTGCCAGTTGATGATGCTGGAGTGGATAATTCCACGAGAAAGACTTTTGAAATAAATGTAATTTGGATTATAAAGAAAACCGATTAACATTTTAGTGACAAGTTCTTCACGGTGAAATAGGTTAAGAATTCTATGAAACCATTTAAAGCATTTAACAATGGTTTCATTTCATAGACAGACACAGCTGTGTAATGACACTGCTACAACCGTTGTTGTTGTTGCTGTTGTTGTTGTTCTTGTTGCTATGCTGTTGCTGCTTACAGTTCTGCAGTTATTGTTGTTGTTCCTGTGCTGCTGTTGCTCTTCAGTTGCAATTACTGCAATTGTTGTTGTTGTCGTCGTCCTCCTCCTCATCATCATCATCTTCATCCTCATATTCGTCTTCATCATCATCAGCCTTCTTCTTCTTCTTCTTCTTCTTCTTCTTCTGTTGATGTTGTTGCTGTTGCTATTCTGTTTTTGATGTTGCTATTATACTGGGGAGATAAGGTGGGATGGTAGTGGTGTTGCAGTTGTTGCTGCTGCTGCTGCTACTGCTGCCATTGCTTAGCCTCCAAAGTAAGGACCCGATTCAACTGATCAGACCCTAACTTGGGAACTAAGCTACAAACACACTTCAACAGTTACTATACTGTCTTTACTTTAGCACAAGGAAATATGTTCTGTTTATCACATGTGATATCCAGGACATATTTCCCTGGCGTCCATGCATCATATATGATACACATTCCCAATTTTATCTGTCCCGTTTATCACATTTGATACCCAGGACATATCTCCCTGGTGTCCATGCATCTTACATAATACATATTCTCAATTTAGCCTGTCCGGGACATATACATGGGATACATGTATATGATACATGGACATATTTATTTCCCTGGCGTCCAAGCATCATATATGATACACATTCCCAATTTTGCCTGTCCTGTTTACCACATGTGATACACAAAGCATATTCCTCTAGTGTTGTAGGACTGCAGCCATACTGGAGCACTGTGTTAAAAACATTCAGGACAAAATTATGAAAATGTTTTGCACAGGCAAAGATTTAAAACATAAAGTAATCAAAGGCTCACATTATCTAATTAATAAATCATTCAAAAAATGGTTAGGAAAAAAATGTCACATAGTAAATGTGACAATAAAACATCGCAACAAATGCATCAAAAGTGCATGAAAATGTGTGTAAGTGTGTATATATGTATGGGTATGTATCTGTATGTGAAAATATGCATAAGCTTGTATATATGTATGTGTGTGCATGTGTGTGTATGTGTGTTGTGTGTGCATTGTGTGTTTTTTGTGTGCATTGCATGTTTTTTGTGTGTATATGCAATATGTGTATGATATAATATGAAGTAATGTAAAACTTATATAACTGCATCAAGCCATGTGATATGAAATAAAGATCCATGCAAGGTAAGCCTCTATGTTTATAAATGCTATATAAAAAATTGGTGTGAACACAAGCAATATGATATGCAAAAGATATCAAATATTATGTCATGCAATAAATATACATGGAAGAAACATTAAATAATAATGATAAATGTGATGCCCCAATGTACATGTATGTATACATGCACACGCACACATGCACATACACACATATGAAATATCTTGTATATACACTCACCTGCCTCTGGATTTAAGGAAAAGAAAAGTACAAAAATAGAATTTAAAAATAAATACATGAATAAATGATAATTTTATTGTATCAAGAGATACAGGAAGACATAAGAAGCACAAACATCTCAGCTCAATTTCACCCCATTTTCTCTGAAATATTTAGGGACTTTTGTAAATTACTTAACAATAGCAATATATATAATTTTGTGGATGTGTGGTAAGAAGCTTGTTTCCCATCCACATGGTTCCTGGTTCAGTCCCACTGTGTGACACCTTGGGCAAGTGTCTTCTATCTTAGTCTTGGGCCAACCAAAGCCTTGTGAGTGGATTTGGTAACTGAAACTGAAAGAAGTCCATTATATCCATCCATCCATACATACATACATATGAACAAGAAGACTGAGAGCTGGCAGAATTGCTAAATCATACAAAACAAAAAAATGTTTTGCATTATTTGCTCTAGCTTTTTACACTCTAAGACATGCTATGTTTTGCTCTCTAAGGAACAATGAAAGGTTAAAAAGTAAATAGTCTATACCTGTTCTCTTAATTTGCTGATCTCCAGTTTTGTCTTTTCTAATTTTCCTTTAGAATTTATCAAAGACTTTGTAGCTTCTCTCTCTGCCTCAGATGTCACTGTCAGCTCCCTCTGCACCAATTGTAGTCTATAATTAAAGAAGAAAACTGTTTCATATATTCATTTGTAAATTTTTTGAAAAAAAAAATGGCTGATCATTATTACTTCATAATAATTATTTGGGCATCCAGCTGTAGGAACACTGCCAGATCAGACTGGAGTCTGGTGCAGCCTCCTGGCTTCCCAGACCTGAGTCGAAACATCCAACCCAAGCATGGAAAACGGACATTAGATGATGATGATGATGATGATGATAATGATGAACCACAAAGCCAGTAGGGTACAAGTTAGTTGATTTTATCAATCCCAGTGTTTGATTGGTATTACATGTTGTCTGCCACAGAAAGATGGAGGCCAAAATTGACCTTGGTGGTATATGAGCTCAAAACATAAAGAGCTAGAAAAACTGCTGCTAAGCATTTTGTCCTACATACAAGTATTTCTGCCAGTTCACCACCTTATTCGTCGCAATATAATAGTTTGTATTCTGTACAATATTATTCAGTTATTTGGTGAGCTGGCAGTATTGTAACTATGCCAACCAAAATGCTTAGCAGCATTTCATCTGTCTTTGCATTCTGAGTTCAAATTCCATCAAGGTCGACTTTGCCTTTCATCCTGTTGGAGGTGATAAAATAAGTAGTAGTTCAATACTGGGGTCGATGTAATCGACTTACACCCTCCTCCAAACTTGCTGGCCTTGTGCCAAAATTTTAAACCAATATTATTCAGTTCTTTCAAATTAAAAAGACAAAAGAAAAAAAAAACAGAAAATATTTTTAAAAAATCAACATGCTTGCCTTTGATTTGAGGTTTGGATTTTACTATCAAGCTTTCGAAATTCCCTATCTTTTTCAGTAATGATCTAAAATAAGTACAAATGGTACATGGTTTAAATATGATGAACAACAACGACAACAACAACATCATGGCTACTGAATAAGTGTCATATATTTCTACAGATAAATTCCTCTATTTGCATAATATCGAGGTCTCTTTCTTTCTTTTATTGTCATTCCTGTCAAATATATATATATATATATATATATATATATATATATATATATATATGTATACGTTTATGAATTTGTTTAGCAAGATTCCTGATGTGAAATCATGTGTTGAAACATATTGTTATATTTCTTGCCAAATAAACACATGTACTATATATTCATTCCTCACTTGTTTATTATTGTTCTTATTTTATCTTACGAAAATTTTTCATCACACATCTGTGGCCTTTTCAGCAACCCTTTCCATCTACGTGTATCCTCATGCTCCACCTAGTCCATTCTGTCCTTCTACGATGTGTATCCTTATCTGCACACACACACACACACACACACACACACACACACACACACACACACACACACACACACATATACATATACATACACACACACACACATACATATACATATACATACACACTTGCACATAATAAAGTTTTATACAGTTTCCATTGAGCAAATTTTACTCACAAGACATTAGTCAACCCAAAGCCATAGTAGAAGACACTTGCCCAAGCTGCCACCAAACAAATCAAACCAGAATGTATATGACCTGCACCACAACATGTCAAATATGTCAACTGACCACATTTATATCTGCCAGTATTTTCTCCAATGTGCTTTTTTTCTGCTGCATCTCTTTGTATTCTGTTTTAATCATCTTCAGGTTCCCAGATTCTGTGATAAGTTGTAGCCCTGCCTTGTTTGCTCGTTCTTCCAGTTCTCGAGTCTCTTTCCTGACAGTGTGTAAAGAGGAAGAAGCACTGTCATGTTTTCTAACTGTTTCTTCAGCCTAAAAGACAAAAACATGTGGCTATGGAATTTCAAGGTTGAGAGGCAGAAAACAGAAAGACAGAGAGATAGACAAATATATATGTATGTGTGTGTGTGTGCTGGTGCTACATAAAAAGCATCTAGTCCACTCTGTGGTGGTTGCATTGGAAAGAAAGGGTATCCAGCCATAAAAAATACAATGCCAAGACAGACAGTGGAGCTTGATATATATATATATATATATATATATATATATATATATATATATATATATATAGGTAGGTAGGTAGGTAGGTACATAGATAGATACACAGGCAAGCAGATAGACAGACAGAGAGCTAGAAGGTAGATAGATAGATAGACAGACAGACAGCTTTGAAACCTGCAATGGACTGGCATCCCATTCAAGGGAATGCTGTGATCTTGGTAATTTATATGCAATGGATATTGTGTAACTGGCCTTATGAGTCTCTTATGAAAAACTAAGAAAGAAAAAAGGAGAGACACTATCTTAAAATTTATCTCCCTGTTAAAGAAAGATCATTGCCCTTAGCTTTAAGTCTCAATTGAAGAAATACCAAAATCTCAATAATTAACCCCCAGTCAAAGACAGTTTATTACCCGCTATGTTAAGTCCCAAATGTAGATGACTTGTTGCCTACTACAGCATTATGTCCAAACTTAGAAGTACCAAAACCTCAAGATTAAACAACAACTGAAAATGTATTAAGAATCTTTGAACCTGTAATTTTGCATCATTTAAATTCTGTTTGTATTCTTTGAGTTTTGCGTCTGCATCCTTCAGCTGTGCCTGTCGTTTAAACAGAGTCTTTTCCAAGCATTTGATTTCATCTTGAAGTTTCAGCTGTTTCTTATAAGACTCTCGGTCTTCAAAGCTGGAGTCAGATGAACTGTCAGTTTCTATGTAGTTGTGGGGGATGTGTTTCCTTGAGAAGTAGAAACAGAAGAACAGGTAAAACTTAGCTGTAAAGAAGTTATCAAGACACAAGAAATATTTCAGGGAGAAGAACAAAGTATGAAATTATCTTAGTCCTCTCTAATACATAACTACATTAAGTCATGTGCCTTCACATGGCTTAATATGAAGTGTTTGTCTCTAGACTTCTTGCACGAATCCACCACACTCATTCTTTCACCATAGCCACCAGCACAATGAAAACTGCCTTGCCTTCCCAATTAAAAGAAGGTGGCAGGGTAATATTCATGATAGACTCAGCCGATAACCGAAATCGTCCCACATGTGACAGCAGCTGTTTGACATAAGCCCACAGATATATAAATATATATATATATATATATATATATATATATATATATATATAGAGAGAGAGAGAGAGAGAGAGAGAGAGAGAGAGAGAGAAGAAAAAGGAGGAGGAGAAGAAAAAGAAGAAGAGGAGGAGCCAGTAAAAGTTAGATGCATATGCTGTATAGCTCTAGTTTACCGTTTCCTGTTCTGCAACGAAGCACGTTGTAGACGTAACAGTTCTTCTTTAGCCAGCTTATGGTCACACATCAGTTGTCTCTCCTCCTTCATCATCTTCTCCTGATTCCTCTTTTGACGTTCTATTGCCAAGTCCAAACCTTCCAGCTCATTCCGCCGTTCCTAGAATATGCAAGATAGGTCAGAGTTTACACTAGGTTGTTAGGGAGAGGCTATCAGTAAGGGATACAGGTCCAGAAAAAAGGAGAAAGGTGTTAATGAAGATGACTATGGCAACAATGATGATGATGATGATGATGGCGATGGTGATAAGGAGGCAAGGGGAAGGATAGTGAGGAAGGAGGGAGTTGTGATAATGATGATAATGTTGAAGTTGATATCAAGGATAATGATGATGTTTATGATGAATATGATGATGATAAGGATGATGATGATGGTGATGATGATGATCATCATCATCATATTGATGAAGATGGTGAGATATCAATGATGATGGTGATTATAATAATGATAACAACGATGTTGCCAATGATGACAACAATGATGTTGATGATGAATATGACGATGACCTCAGTGATAACAATGATGATGAAGATGGTATCATCTTACCTCCAGCTGTTCTTTCAGTTTGTACATCAACTTGCTCTTTTTCTGTAAAGTATCAGCTTCTTCCCTCTGCATCTGTCGGGAGGAATATCACAATTGAAGTAATTGAAGTTTAATGCAGCAGCCACAGGATATGTTATTAACAACCAGCATCTCATTTGAAGCAATTCACTGGTAACTTTGAAGCAAATTTGGGAGACCACATAAAAGCACTGGTGATGGCGCCATGTAAAATGCATTGCTGCTGGTGCCTTGTGAAAAGTACTGGTGATGGTGCCACATAAAAAGCCCTGATACCACATAAAAAGCACTGGTGCTGGTGCCATGTGAAAAGTACTGGTGATGGTGCCACATAAAAGGCACTGGTGCCACATAAAAATCACTGGTGATGGTGTCACATAAAAACACTGGTGCTGGCTGGTTCTACATAAAAAGCACTGCCATGTAAGAAGTTCCCAGTACACTCTATGAAGTGGTTGGTATTAGGAAGGGCATCCAGTTGTAGAAACCATACCAAAGCAAACTATGGGACCTGGTTCAGCCCCTGGCCTTGCCAACTCCTGTCAAGCTGTCCAGCCCATGCCAGTATGAAAAACAGACATTAAATGAGGATGCTGATAATGATGATGATGATGAAAACATTTGTAAGTCTGAAAAATGTTATTCAGCCTTAGATCAGCAGTAATAAAGTCATTCCAGCTGTTCTTTTCTTCTAGAATAATATACCTTCGGCAATATTATCAGATGCAACCCTTTCATAATATGATTGGGTCTAGTTTGAAGGGACATTATGTCAGAATATATGGTTACCTGATAGAGGAGGCAGTGGGGGAAACAATAATATGAAATTAAAATCCAATATGAAATTATAATTGATAAGTACACTAAATGACCACCACTGGAATTGACCAATAGAGTAAATTATCTAAATGGCCAACACTAATAGAGCAGTAAAATAGATTACCAACCCTGTAACTAACCACTACACTAAATGATTGCCACTATAATTGACCAGTAGAGTTAATGATCATCACTGGAATAGAGTAGTAAAATAAATTACCACTACTGTAACCGACCAGTAGATTAGATGACCACCAACCAACCAGTAGATTAAATGACCACCAATTATAACTGATTGATACGTCAAATGATCACCAACTGTAACTGACCATTATAGTAAATGACCGCCAACAGTTAGAGAGTAGTAAAATAAATTCTCACCACTGTAACTGACCAATAAATTAAATGACCACCAACTATAATTAACAAACCATTAAATGACTGCCAATATGATTCACCAGTAGGGTTAATGATCAGCAACAGTAATAGAGTAGGAAAATATTTTGCCATCAACCATATTTGGCCAGCAAATTAAATTATTGCTACAGTAATTGACCAGTATATTTAATGACTATGAGCTAGAAAGAATCTAAAATGACTGCTGTTATATTTGAACAGTGCATGAAATGACCACCAGTGTAATTGTCACTGTAACAGACCAGTAAATTAAATGACCATCAACAGTTAACTGACCAGTAGATTAAATCGCTACCAACTGCAATTATCACCTCTGTAATTGTACAGTGCATAAATGACCACTGTTATAGTTCAATAGTGCAAGAGATGACTTCCTGTGTAATTTTTAATGACCAATATAAGAGGAAATCATGGATAAAGTATCAGACAGTTAGTTCATAGCTCCTAGAGTTCATTTCCCATTGCAAGTGTTCAGTTTAGCCTCTAAGCTGTTGACCAAATATTACTTCGCCTGAGTATGGTGTGGATTACTACCAGGTCATCTAGGAATGTTACATAGAAAAAAAAAAGACTGGTGTCCTATCCAGGAGGAGAATGATTTTTCATCCACCAAACATTGGAGAATACTTAAAGTTAGGCAGTGGTCCTATGAATTCCCCATGGATTGGAAAAAAGAAAAAAATTACTTTACCTGGTATTGAAACCTCGATTTCCATCGAGCCAGTTTCCGTTGTAGTTTGTTGACTAGATGTTCCTATCCAAACAGGAAAAAAAAAAAATGTCATTTTATCAATATCACTACAAGGTTATAATAATTGATCTAATGTTTCAATATGCTTAAATATATCACCATAAAACAGCTCATTCACATTAATATTGTTTTAGCATCATAGAAGTATCGTGTCAACCATTTTAAAATACATTCTTGCCTTGAAGAATTTTTAGCCAAATAAATTGACTCTAGCACTTATTTTTTGTTTCAAAGCCTGATAATTATTCCACCAGTGTCTTTTTACCAAACTGCGAAGTTATGGGGACATACACAAACCAACACTGGTTGTTGAGCAGTAGTGGGAGACACACACACACACACACAAATATACACAACAGTCTTCTTTCAGTTTCTGTCAACCAAATCCACTCACAAAGTTTTGGTTGGCCTGAGACTTTAGCAGAAGAGACTTTCCCAAGGTGCCATGCAGTGGGACTGAACCTGTAACCATGTGGTTGGGAAGCAAACTTCTTACCAGACAGCCATGCCTGTACCCATACTTCAAGTTCCGTGATTGGATAGTGTAGTAATCAGATAGGCTCGTTTAGTTTACAGTCTGGCAATTGTTCAGATTCTAAAACCTGAATGATTGCCAGATCAGGCATGATATGCCACACAAGTCTATCCAATTGCTGGATCATGCATAGCATGTTATAAAGCCTTTACAATTACTGCACTATCAAAGCAGGAAACTTTAAATAGCTCACATATAACTCTTGTAATCACACACACACACACACACACACACACACACACACACACACACACACACACACACACACAAAACAAAGGAAATATAGGAAAAGCCTAATAATTTTACCAAATTGCTGTGTTCTGGAATATTACAGAACATTCCCTCATGTTCTGGATGGTAGAGTGTTCTAGAAGAAGGAAAAGTAGGTTGCACATTTGATTCCAAAACAGTCTCTGAAAGAGAATTTCAAATCTTAAGAACATAACCCAATATATACATTCTATATACATTATATTTAAGCTTTAATCCTGACTGCTCTGATGAAATTTTTGCTAATGGTGTAACATGCTAATCATATGCAAATCATTTCTTATGACCACTTTCCGTTGGCCAGTAAAAATAAAATGTGTGTACTATATGATAGTGAAGGTGCATGGCTCAGTGGTTACAGTGTTGAGCTCACAATCACAAGGTAGTGAGTTCAATTCCTGGACCGGGCTGCATGTTGTGTATGCACATGCATATACACACATGTAAACATAAACATACATAATACATACATGCATGCATACATACATGTATGTATTGTATAGCAAGAAAATAAATAAATAAAAAAATTGAATAATAAGAACAAATTCAAGTTGAACTCTTAACCATGGGATAAACATTAATCCAGCACCTTCACCTCACAACTACAATATTTCATATAATCTACGTTGCAGAAACAGCAACAACAAAAAATACTAAAAAAACCTACTTATTGGACTAAATTGTTTCCCATGTTGCCTTCCATAGTCTTTTGTGTGCAAGTTGACCGGTGAACTTGAAGCCACTGGTGGGCCAGGAATTGCTGTGTGGTACTGTATGTTTCCATTTGGATGTATATGTGTCTGGACATCAGGTGGTACTTGAGGGTGGATTGGTGCTTGTACACTGTATAATTTCTGTGGTTCATTGTTTGCTGTTGTAAATATCTGCTGAGGCTGATAGCTTGACACAGCATGTAACTGTTGAGGTTGATGGTTTGATGCAGTATATGGTTGCTGTGGTTGATAGCTTGAAGTGTTATGTACCTGTTGTGGTTGATGGCTTGTCGTGTTATATAGCTGTTGAGGCTGCTGTGTTTGATAGTTTGTGGAATTATACAGCTGCTGTCTTTGGTTTGTTGTAGAATATAGTTGTTGTGGTTGCTGTTCTATTTCAGTATATAACTGTTGTGGTTGATGGTTTGTAACAGTATATAGTTGCTGTGGTTGATGGTTTACTGAGTGTCTATATGGCTCCCTGTATTGTGATCCTGAAGTAAACCTAATAGGGCGTCTAGGCAGAAGGGTTCCTGTTAAATTTGAACCTGCAGTATCATGGCTTTCTGAAGTAGACTGAACAAATGGTTGTTTGAAAGATACTGTTTTCAGAGGATTATAATTTTGGTAGTGACTTCCAGTGGAATTTACTGGATGCATTGAGTTTTCAGGTTGTGTTAAATGTTCTTCAGCGCCAGCAGTTAATAAACATGAATTCTTCACAGGTTGTGAGGAAATCCTCTGTGTGATAACCCCTGCCTGAGTGTGATTCCTATGGTCTACCTTTTCAGGTGAAGCCACATACAATATTGGCTGTGTCTGCAGTGGTTGTATAATTTTAGGAGATGAAGTTACAACCTCAGAAGGAAACTTTGTAGATACACCCTGCCAAGTGGGTGAATTACCAGATGAAATGATATCAGTAAGAAAGGGGTTTTGAGGAGCAATATCTAAATTTCTGTTTGTATGAGGGGTCAAATGTACTGTTGTTGATTTCTCTGGCACTAGGTGATTAGGTGCATCATACTGTTCTGCTTCATTGGTGAATTGCTGCACTGACTCACTCCCTACATGGTCTGGTTGCACCAATATACTGCCAAAGTTTGATGGCTGTTTTGAAGGTATGTAAGCCATATCCATTCTTCTGTCCTTACTGTTTACCAAGACAGGTTGGGGTTGGATATATACGTTTGTAGGAGGAGAGACTTGTTGAAGAGTTGGTGATAGTTCTGGAGGTACTTGTGGGGCAGCAGTCTGATTGAATGGTGAAGGTGATATCTGGTAGTCTAAAGCTGAAGAAAGATATTAAATTGTTTGTGAGATACATGGGTAAAAAAAATATAAAAATTAAATACACAATATGCATATAATTATAAATACAGTAGTTGTGTAAAGCACACATGGTGGTGCCACATAGAAGTGCCCATGCGGCAGCACATAAAAGGCACCTGTGTGGTGCCATGTAAAAGTGCCCATGCAGTGCCATGTAAAAGCATCCAGTACACTCGGTAAAGTGGTTGGCATGTTAGGAAGGGCATCCAACCATAGAAACCATACCAAATCAGAGTGGAATCTGGTGCACCCCCCCACCTCCTCCAGCTTGCCATTAACAACCATTAACAACCATATGACAGTGAAAATGCCTTAAGGCAGTGTTGTACATACAAAATACAAATATAACATGGTTTCACTTATGCAATATAGTGAAATGAAAAATCTTGGTTAACTGAGATTATCTATACAATTAGTAGGAAAAAACTCCCTTTAGGTATATTTAAAATATTTAAAAAAAACATGATAATTAAGGGAGATAATTCCTATAAGGTCAGCTGACTGAAATTGTTGGACGATATAGACAATGTAGAATAGAGTGGATCTGCTCTTTAAAGTGAACTGGTGAAAATAATGGACATTTTTCAGTTTTATTAAACTTCACTCTTCCTTGAAGCATATTCTGCACAGTCAACAAAACCAACAGTGACCAATAGATATATAGACATAGGGGGAAATGTAGTGACTTTTACAATACTGTTATTTGACAACAATAATAAATCATTAAAAGTAAGGTTACCATTGTCACTTGGAAAAGCTTGAAATCCATTAAAATGACCCAGGTCATCAGAGATGTATTGAGTGTTGCTGACTTGTGGTAAAGTGGGTTGTGTCTGTAGAATATAATTATGGAAATATATAAACTATTTGGAAGTCCAGTGAGTTAAGATGATGGATAAAAAACAAAACACAAAAAAAATCTCAAAAAAACCGGTGTATTAAATAAAATAAAT
Source organism: Octopus bimaculoides (assembly GCF_046866305.1). Classification (NCBI taxonomy): domain Eukaryota; kingdom Metazoa; phylum Mollusca; class Cephalopoda; order Octopoda; family Octopodidae; genus Octopus; species Octopus bimaculoides. Next base: position 36,575,179 of record NC_142948.1, on the reverse strand, counting down.
GTGGCTGGGTGGTAAGAAGTTTGATTCCTAAGTACATGGTACCTGGTTCAATCCCTTGGGCAAGTGTTTTCTGCAATAGACTTGATGCTCACCAAAGTCTTGTGAGTGCATTTGGTTGACAGAAACTGAAATAAACGCATAGTGTGTGTGTGTGTGTATGTGTCCATCACCACCACTGACTGCTTGACAATCAGTGTTAGTTTGTTTATTTCCCCGTAACCAAGCATTTTGGCAACAGAGACCAATAGAATACTTACCAGGGCAAAGACCTGAAGCTTTAAATTTATTCACTGCTTATCATGAATCAGCCTACACCATAGCAGAATATATGCTACTAACCTGAGGTAGATGGGGATCTGTTGAGGTACCTGTTGAAAATTTGGGCATATTTTCCATATAAGAAGATTGCATGGCTAGTGTCTCTCTCAAAGAGTTGACTTCATCACGAAGTCTGTTCACTTCTGCATCATAAGATGGCCCTCCTGGAAGAAAGAAAAAGAGAAAAAGAGGAAAGATTTGTTTGATGATATTCCTAAATCTTCCTTTACTGAAATTGTTAGGACCCTTAGTTTAAGGTCAGGAATTGGGATGCAAAAAGATTGGTTAATTTAAATGTGAGTTACATAGGTTACATAGGTGTAACATGGCTGCTTGGTCAAGAAGCTTGCTTTCCAGTAATGTGGTGTTAGGTTCAGTCCCACTGCACAATACCGTGGTCAAGTGCCTTCTATTGTAATACCAAGCTAGCCAAAGCTTTGTAAGTGCATCTGGTCAATGGAAACTAAAAGAAGCCCATCACACACACACACAGTTGTGGAACATTGAATGAAACAACTGGTTTATTTCAGTATAGTAAAGTTGTAAAAATTGTAAATAATAAAATGTGAAAATCAGATTAAGTTGGAACTTCATTGATTCATACATTCTTCTGTACACAATCGTACAAGCTTCTGTGAGCCAAAGGCTTATAAGGCAAGTTTCCCAGATTCCGCAGTGTGTATATTCCTTCCCTGGATGGGACACTGGTCTGTAACAGGATTACTCATGCTTGCCAACTGAATGAACTGGAGCAACGTGAAATGAAGTGTATTGCTCGGTGCTCCAGCATGACCACAGCCACTTGGCTGAAACCCATAAATAAATAAATAAATATGTATGTGTGTTTGCACATAGATGCTTGCATACATACATATACACACACACATACATGCACACGTGTACATACATATATACATTCACACACACACATATGCTCACACTCACACACACACACACACATACACATGCATACATACATATATGCATTCACACACACACACATACGCTCACACTCACACACACACACATACACATGCATACATACATATATACACACACACATACATACATACATACATATCGGGCATAATGAACTTTTTCATACTTGCGTCTGGGTTTTGGCCGTAAAGTTGATCTAAGCCACCATTCAAGTTACTGATCTCGTCTCGCTGCTGTTCCAGAATGTTATACAGATGGCTCAGTTCTTCTTCTTGACCAGCTGAAGGATTCCAAAAAGAAAAACAAACGGGTAGTCAGTTTTGGCAACTTCCTTCAGAAGAGGAGAACACAGAATTAGTTGTTGTTGTTGTTTAACCCAAGGTCACACCTAATTGAGTTGATCTATTATGAAAAGTATTCTTATTTTATTTTGGAAGATGTCTATGTATGGAGTAAAGCAGTAAAGAATGACCATGGGATTGCATCTTCCTTGGTCATCTGTCTGGACTGTCTGCTGACAAGAGTGGAGGCACATATTGCTCAGCCATCTTTCAACACTCTGCAATTAATTACTGTCAAAAGCAGCCTTTTATAGGACACAAGAAGATTCTAGAAGATTGAATCATGCAATGGCTTCATGCTGATTGGTTATTTAATACACTGACCACATGAAAGTTTTGCAACTTGATTATGGTGTCTGACCAGTTACCTAGTGGTTAGGTTTCAAATCACCACCACGCCTTTTGTTTTGTAAAGGGATAGACACAGTGCTTAAATATATTTCTAGCTATGCAATTCCTGAGAAAAGGTGGGGACGATCATTGTTGGAAACACTTTTGATTATAGGTCAGCTCTTATTGAGCTGACCAAATAGTGTGGTGAGGAATAAACAGCAACAACAACAAAACAACAACAGCAGCAGTAACAATATCAACAAGAAAAGCATTAGTAAATAGCTAAAATTCATTTATGCACTGACCAATCATTTGTTCTGACATGTTAGCATTTTCCATTTCCGACTGCAACTGTTTCTGGCGTTCATCAAGCAGTTTCTGGAGGTCATCAGCAGTTCTCCTGGCATTGTCCAAATCTTGAGAAATCACTTGGATACAAGCCTGTTGTTGAGCCTGGACGGGTAGCAGAACATAATAGAGAGTATTCTAATTAGTGTTATGTTGATTTGATACCAAATAGCTATTTCTAATTTTGGTAGAAGGACAGGAGTTTTGAGGGGAGTAGAGTGGAGGGGTGGGGCAATTGCATTAACCTCCAATACTTAACACTGAAAGGGTGAAAGACAAAGCTGGCCTCAGCAGGAATTGAACCACCAGATTGTAAATATCACAAAATACTTGAAGTATTGTGAGCCCAACGATCCAACCACTGAAGGGGGTCTTTACTTTTTAAGACTATTTACTCTACTTACTTTATGTAGATTGTTTTCCAATTGTTTCCCTTTTAATTCATCAGAATATTGTTGTTGTTGTTGTTTGGCTTGAGATTCCCAGTGTGCAGCATGGGCTTCTGTGGCAGCGAGCTGGGGCAGGGAAAACAAGAAAACAAGGATTGTCAAGAGGATCTTGAAAGTGTTATATACATTATACATGATGCATGTATTGTTCACACACACACACATACACACACACATACATACACGTATGTATATATTTATATCATATGAAATTAAATAACTAACTTGGGAACAGGAATTATGTATTCAACTTCAGGCATAGACATGGTTGTGTCGTTAAAAAACTTGCTTCCCAACCACTTGATCTCAGGTTCAGTCCCACTGTGTGAAACCTTTTACTATAGCCTTGGGGCTGACCAATGCCTTGTGAGCGAATTTGGTAGATGGAAACTGTGTGGAAGCTCACCATACACACACACACATGTGTGTGTGTGTATAAGCAGTGGTGATGATGCCACATAAAAAGCACCCAGTACAATCTATAAAATGGTTGGTGTTAAGAAGGGCATCCAACTGCAGAAACCAACCCAAAACAAACTATGGAACCTGGTGTGACCCCTGACCTTCCCAGCTCCTGTCAAGCCTGCAATCCATACCAACATGGAAAATGGACGTTAAATGACGATGATGATATTGTATGTGTGTGTGTGTGCGTGTGTGTGTGTGTTTATGTTTGTGTTTGGCCTCATCACTGCTTGACTACCATTGTTGATTTGTTTACATCCCCACAACTTAGTAGTTTGGCAAAAGAGACCAGACTTGCAAAAAAACATAAGTATTGAGGTCAAGTTGTTCAAGTAAAAACTCTTCGAGGCTGTATCTCAGAATGGCTGCAATCCAATGACTGAAACAAGTAAAAGATAAAAGATAAAATGGAATGAATTATTTTTCTCTGAGAAAGAAGAGTAGGAGGAAAAAATTCTTTCCAGAATCATTAGAGTTTTTCTTCTTCCTCACAGAAAACAAATTGATTCCAGATTGTAAAATTTTTGTAATTTGTTACTATGCAATTAAGACTAATTAAAAACATCAGCAAATCTATGAAATATTGCACTGTACTTTAAATTTCCATTCAGCTTGGTTTTATTGCCAGGCATGAAAAAGGATGTTGAAGAAGATGGTGGTAGTGGTGGAGATAGAAAGGATGGTGGTGATGTTATCAGTGCTGGTTGAGATGCTGGTGTGGTAATGGTCGAGGTTGAAATAATCAGGCTGGTAATGGTGATGGTCATGGTTGTACTGATGGTAATGATGGTGACAAAAATGACGATGCTAATTGTAATGACAATGGTGATGATGATTGTGATACACAGCAATAAACTTCAGAAACTTCAATAAACCATTTACAAGTAGTTCCTGTGTTTCCAAAGTTACGAGCAGGAGACATTAAATTATGAAGTAAAACATACACACCCACATACATCTATAATAATAAAATAAAAAAAGAAAATGGAAAGATGTTCTATCATCCCCTTGGGGCATTTGAACACTACACCTGCTGCAGACCATACAAATGTGCTAACCACTACATCAAAGCAACATCACAATCCTTGATTGCCTTAATGATTATTGCACAGGAACCAAGTATATATATATATATATATATATATATATATATGTGTGTGTGTGTGTGTGTGATAGATATATATATATATTTATGTGTGTGTGTGTATATATATATATATATATATATATATATATATATATATTAAAATATATATACCTAGCCAAGGATAAACCTCTGTACCTGGCTTTCGTTGACATGGAGAAAGCCTTTGACAGGGTCCCCCGATCCCTTATCTGGTGGTCAATGAGGAAACTTGGGATAGAAGAATGGCTAGTGAGAGCTGTGCGAGCCATGTACAGAGATGCGGCCAGTAAGGTGAGGGTTGGAAATGAGTACAGCAATGAATTCCGGGTAGAGGTAGGGGTCCACCAAGGTTCCGTCCTCAGCCCCCTATTATTTACCATAGTCCTCCAGGCAATCACAGAGGAGTTCAAGACAGGTTGCCCCTGGGAGCTCCTCTATGCTGATGACCTTGCCCTAATTGCGGAGTCACTATCAGAACTAGAGGAGAAGTTTTAGGTGTGGAAGCAAGGTCTAGAATTGAAGGGCCTTAGAGTCAACCTAGCTAAAACCAAAATCCTAATAAGTAGGAAGGTAGATAAAACACAAACCCCTTCAGGTAGATGGCCCTGCTCAGTATGTAGAAAAGGAGTAGGTAGTAACTCTATAAGATGTACCCGGTGCAAGCTATGGACACATAAGAGGTGCAGCAACATCAAAGGCAGGTTAACTAGCAAGTTAGTTTTTGTTTGTGGCAGATGTTCAGGTGCAATAAAGACTGCAAACAAACAGGAAACAACTTCTATCTCATTCCAGGGTGAAAAACTAGAGGTAGTCGATAGCTTCCGCTATTTGGGCGACCAAGTTAGTAGTGGGGGTGGGTGCGCTGAAAGTGTAGCTGCTAGAATAAGAATAGCCTGGGCAAAGTTTAGAGAGCTCTTACCCCTGCTGGCGACAAAGGGACTCTCACTCAGAGTAAAAGGCAGACTGTATGACGCATGCGTACGAACAACCATGCTACATGGCAGTGAAACATGGGCTGTAACTGCTGAGGACATACGTAAGCTCGCAAGGAATGAAGCCAGTATGCTCCGTTGGATGTGTAATGTCAATGTGAATACCCGTCAGAGTGTAAGTATCTTGAGAGAAAAGCTGAACATTAGAAGCATCAGTTGTGGCGTGCAAGAGAGACGATTGCGCTGGTATGGACATGTGGTGAGAATGGAGGAGGATAGCTGCGTGAAAAAGTGCCACACCCTAACAGTTGAGGGAACCCGTGGAAGAGGTAGGCCCAGGAAGACCTGGGCTGAGGTGGTGAGGCAAGACCTTCGTACATTGGGCCTCACCGAGGCGATGACTACGGACCGAGACCTTTGGAAATGGGCTGTGCGTGAGAAGACCCGGCAAGCCAAGTAAGATCGTTGCCAGTGCCCCTGGACTGGTTCTTGTGCGGGTGGCACATGAGATGCACCATTTTGAGCGTGGCCGTTGCCAGTACCGCCTGACTGGCTCCTGTAGGATTTTCGAGCGAGATCGTTGCCAGTGCCCCTGGACTGGCTTGTGCGGGTGGCACATAAAAGACACCATTTCGAGCGTGGCCGTTTTCGTGCGGGTGACACGTAAAAGCACCCACTACACTCTCTGAGTGGTTGGCGTTAGGAAGGGCATCCAGCTGTAGAAACTCTGCCAAATCAGACTGGAGCCTGGTGTTGCCATCCGGTTTCACCAGTCCTCAGTCAAATCGTCCAACCCATGCTAGCATGGAAAGCGGACGTTAAACGATGATGATGATGATGATGATTATATGTGAAGAAGACAGGAAAAAGTTACAACATACCTGTTGAATAAATTCCTCTTCCTTACCAAGCATTCGTCTTTTTAGATCCACCAGTTCTCTTTGAAGTTCCTCAAACAATCGTTTTTCTTCACTGTTCATGCTTCCTTCGCTGTTGTCGGGAGATTCGTAGACAACACTTTTACTGAATGCTTTCTGTTTCTCCTAAGCAACACAGATAATAATAATAATAAAAATAATAATCCTTTCTACAATAGGCTCAAGGCCTGAAATTTGTGGGGCGGGAGAAATTCAGTTGCATCGAGCCCAGTACCTGACTGGTACCAATTTTATCAACACTGAAACGTTGAAAGGCAGAGTTAACTCCAACGAAATTTGAATTCAGAATGAAAAGATGAAATACTGTTAAGCATAATAATAATAATCATCCTTTCTAATTCTGGCACAAGGCCTGCAATGCCGGGAGAGGGGACTAGTTGATCACATTCACCCCAGTAATTTACTTCTACTTATTTTAAAGATCCTAAAAGGACGAAAGGCAATGTTTGCCTTGGCAGAATTTGAACTCAGAACATAAAGCTTGAATAAATGTCACTAAGCATTTTTTCCAATACAATAACAATTCTGACACCACCTCCCTTAATAAATAAAATAAAAAAAAGATAATAATAATAATAATAATAATAATAATAATAATAATAATAATAATAATAATAATAATAATGATAATAATAAAAGACAAAAAGAGAGACCTGCAGCGAGTGAGAAAAATATTGGCTTCAAAGCTGAATGCCAGAAAGCTTTGGCCATGAACTGGAGGGTCAACCTTAGGAATGAGCAAAGATCAAAGATCTACCTGAGAAGAACTAACCTAGGGTTATATAGTAACAACATATCAGATGATAAAGGCATTAGAGGAGACTGGAATTCTCACCAATTTCAGTTGTGTTTCAGCGTCAGCCAATTCTTTTTGCAGTTTCTGAAGTACTTCTTGCAAATCTCTCACTTTTTTCTCACTGGCAATCTTGGCATTTAAGATATCTTCCTGAAAATAATAAACATCTTTTATGAGATCTGATGGTAAATAATAATGGTTTCTTTTATTGGTCACAAGGGCCCCAAGACATGGAGGATAATATCGAGGGACGAGTTACAGCACAAAAAAAAAAAAATTACAAAAACAAAAACATGTGGGGTTAACATCAATCAAAGGGAGATACTAGCACATTAAAGGATATAACAGAGGATATATAATAGTAAGGAGAGAAATAAATAAATAAATAAATAAATAAATATTGGGCTTGATTTGTTTGACTAAAACCCTTCAAGGTTTTGATTGACTAAATGCCTCCAGCATGGCCGCAGTCAAATGCCTGAAGCAAGTAAAAGAAAAAAGAATTGTTGTTTATATTTTGAATTACATGTATATGGGGGCACCAAATTCTATTCAGTACTTAAAACTTCTGTGGGTCTTAATCTGGCCCTGCACATATACATATATGTACAATAAACTTTTTCCAGTTTCCTTCTACCAAATCCACTTTCAAGGCTTTGGCCTGCCTGGAGCTATAGTGAAAGACATTTGCCTGTGGTACTGCACAATGGAATTGAACCCAAAATGGTTGGGAAGAAAGCTTCTTAAACACACAACCATGCCTGAAGTTAATGCGAGTATTGAAAGCATTAGTATTGTACTCTTTTATCTTCTTAAAATGTTTTCATCTCAAATGATAAACATAAATATATGTTGTTTGCATGTGGATGACATTTTCATTCTTGGAATTATTAATGCAACAGCCTTTTGAATTTTATAGAAATGCTCTTTTGAGATTTCTTACTGTTTTTCTCAATGTTTTCAATTCAAATAAAACCAAGTACATAAATAGAAGTGTATAAATAAAATATATTTTGTTTACATTTGACATGCTCAAATATATTTCGTTTACATTTAAAGTGCATGAATATATTTCATTTGCATTTGAAGTGTGCAAATATATCTTGTTTGCATATGAAGTGCATCTTTCAAATATTTCTTTTATCTTTTACTAGTTTTAGTCATAGGACAGAGGCCATTCTAGAGCACAGCCCTGAAGGGTTTAAAAATCAACAAAACTGAACGCGATACATGTTTTTAAGTCAAGTACTTATTTCAGTGGTCTCTTTCATTGAATTGATGAAGTAATGGGGAACATAAATCCACTTCAGTTGTCAAATGGGGTACAAGCTCAAACACAGATACACGTTGGTTGTGTGGTAAGAAGTTGGCTTCCCAACCACATGGTTCTGGGTTCAGTCCCATTGTGCAGTACCTTGGCTAAGTGTCTTCTACTATAGCCTCAAGCTGACCAAAAGCCTTGTGAGTGGACCTGGTAGATGGAAACTGAAAGAAGCATGTCATATATATGTGTGTGTGCGTATGTGGGAGGGAGAAACATCTTATTTAAAAGTATTTTGAACTACAATATCAATAGGTAAGTTGATGGTCTACACTTCTGCAGGTACATAGAAAATTAAAGAACCATTGAAATTAATACATTGCTCTCAACTCAGTGACATCTACATCTTCTCCAATATAATCGACCATACCCTCTTCCAAAGTTGTAGTCTTGTGCCTATAATTAGAAATCATTGTTTCGTTGAATGAGTAAAATGTCAGACAAAGTCTCAAGTCATTTTATTGCACCTTTATATTCTGAGCTCAATTCCCACCAGTACTCAACCTTGCCTTTCATCTTTCCTAGACTGATAAATTAATTACTAGTCACTACAGTGGCATTGTTCCTATGTTAGAAAGCATCACTCAGTAAAATCATCTGATATCAAATTTTCAAGAATATGAGACAAGAGAGAGCGAGGGAGACAGAGTGAAGGAAAGAGAGAGAGAGAGAATGAGGGAGAGAAAGAGAAGAGAGGAGGGAGAGAGCCACCATCCATATAAATAAAAAGTTAAAGAGAATTTCTAATACGTATAACCTAACCAGGAAATGATCCATTGTAATACTATGGCATTCTAGATAGTATATTTATTAATAACAACCTGCAGCTTTAAGCAGCATTATTAATGGCTGACTCTTGCAATTAATGTAACAACAGCGACGCAAAGGGAATAATTGTCGTTTAGAAAATTGCCAGATAGAACTGTCATTGAGACGAGGCTTTTAAGTGCTTTTCCATTAACTAGTATGCTGTAATATAATATTACTAGCACAGTCAGTATTGTTGCAAAATGATGAATTTTATTAAAGATAGAAAATGGCCATCCATTCAAAAACAATGGAAGTGACTATTGATAAATTTCTTACCTAAAGGCTTTGCACTTTTTTCGTAAATATGATGCTCGTTTTTATGTCAATAAAACTGTTAGATAACGTGAAGATTCATGTACCTACAACTTTGTTTCTTCATAACTTTCTGATAAAAGATATTTTTTCGCAGTGAAATTTTGCAGAGATATGTTTCCAAGGGTGTAGATTACAGGAGGAAAAAATAAAAGTTGTCAAAGAGGGGATAAACTCAGTAAAGCTAGCAGCCATACAACAGCTGGGAGTGAGAGAAAACTGGTGTCAGAGAAAAACTATTGTTCCACCGTGGGAAAAGTTCTGTTGCAGTGTTAATTTAAATTTGGCTATGGTGGATTGAATCCACTTCATGCATGCAAGATCCACTACACACACACATATATATATTGGTTGGTGTTGGAAGGGTATCCAGCTGTAGAAACATTGCCAGATCAGATTGGAGCCTGGTGCAGTTGCTGGCTCTCCAGACCTCAGTCAAACCATCCAACCCATGCCAACATGGAAAACGGACGTTAAACGATGATGATGATGATGATGATGATATATATATATATATATATATATATATATATATATATATATATATATATATATATATATATATATATATATATAAACACACATGTCCACCAATAAAACCCACACACTCATACACTTCACATAAACATATGCATGCATATACACTTGTGTGTACTTACAAATACATAAGCACATGCATATATATATGTATGTATGTATGTATGTATATATATATATGAACACACACATACACAGACATACATTTATGCATACACATATAGGTGTATACGCAAGTGAGTCGAACATGATCTATATAAACCACTTTAAAACGTAAAAGCAATATTTGGGGATTTCTTTCAAAAAAACATACCAATATCCAGGAACGGTCTTGACTTAGAGATGCTAATTCAGAAAACTAAATCCTTGATAAGAAAAATTCATTGGAGGAAACTTTCATTTCGATAACAGAGCCAATAAAAAGAAAATTAATTTAAAAGATTTTAGATTATAAAATGTTAAATCTTATAAACTCTCAACTTATAACTCATTTCTTGATAGCGTCAAAAAAGATTTATTGAATTTTAATATCGAATATCAAGTTAAAATAAAATATAAGATGATTTCCAAAAGAACCTCTTCAAATGAATTTCTCATAGGCATGGTTGTGTGGTTAAGAAAGTTGCTTTAACTATGTCAACTCGAGTTCCATCCCATTGCATGGCACTTAGTCTTCTACTATAGCCTTGGGCTGGCTAATGCCTTGTAAGGTGAATTTAGTTGATGCAAATAGTGTGGAAACTCGTCATATATATATACCTTTTTCAACTTTTACTTGTTACAGTTATTAGACTATGGCTATACTGGGGCACTACAATGGAGGAGCCTTGGATCTAGATTAGAAACCAGTTCTTTCTCTATTGGCAAGAAATCTTGAAATTAAACTGAATAACGACATACATATATACGTACGTATGTATGTACCAACTATTCTCTATCTGAACCAGAAAGACTTAGAAAGCCCTTAAATTACAATTGAGAAAAATAATGAAACTGTAAACTGTCTTGATGAATTTTAAAAAATTTAAATTCTGGTTTTATTATCCCTATTATAACCTAATGAGGTTCTCCATCATCATACCAATAATTAAAAAATCCAATCATCTTACATCCATAATATATAGTTTAGTTAGAAATATCTCTTTTGGAATGTCAAATATTTTATCTTAATGAAAGATGAAAGAATTTTTAATGATATCACACACAAAAAAAAAAAAAAAAAAAAAGTGAAATGTTGGAAAATCAGAATCGTAATTTTGAAAAAGTTGAGAACAAAAAATGGTGGTGATTGAGAGGGTAGAATTAAAATTTTGAAAAGATTTTTATTTTTGTTTATTTTCATTTATCTATTTATTTTGCAAAATCGTAATCGTCGTGGTTGAACACAAGAATCAAAAGAAATTTTTGCAGGTAAAAATAGATGAGTGTTTTAGGCGCCAGTTGGACACGTTCGCCATTGCAGAATAGTGCCTATATTTCCATTTTAATTTTGAGATCACAAAGCGGGTGGAGGGAAATGCCTATTTTATTTGTTAAGTAGGAAAATTCACCACGAATCAAATTGAAAATACAAATAAATGAATGGCCGCCATGAAACCGGGATGACATTAATATCCCCAGTTGAAAATCCTTTTCTTTACACTTACATAAATTTTGTAAATTTTAGAAGTGGAATAGGATATCGAGACATTCATTCTTCTTTTCTATCAGCATAACTAAAACGAAATTACTTTCAATTACGAAAGCAATAGCAGTCAAATTTTCTTCCAATCGTACAATGGAAAATACGTATTAGACTAGCAGTTCTTAAACTGATAAAATACCAGGCTCAGCCTTCTAAATATTAATGAGATTTTTAGTCTTCTTTCTCCTTTTTATTAATGAGGAGAGTTTGCATCCAAATCGTCGCTCTTTCGACAAAGTTTTGGAATAGCTATCTGATGAAGGAAAGAAAAGGCATCTCGTTGAAGGAGAAGGAATAACATAAAAACAAAAATAAAGAGGAATAATGGGCGAAAAAAATCCTTTCACAGTTGTGATTCCCATTGCATGAAACAGAAGTATTAAAAAGAAAGGAAAGAAACGACCGCCCAATTCCGTGCACATTTCCCTCTCCATGAAGTAGTAATAGCTATTCCGAAGTTGGCCCTCCTTTCTTCGCCATGTCATTGGACAAGTTTAGAAGTTAAAAACTATTATAATTTTTATTAAACATGATAATCTGTCCACCATTACCCCTCATTTCAACCATCACAGTCCCCGCTTTCTATGAGAAGCACTGCATAAGACAATGAAGTCCTTGACAAAAAGACGTTTCCTGGATCTTAATTTAGAAAGATCCCGTTTCCTTTTTAGAGTTGTAGATTCTTTTAAGTTTAAATCTGTTCAATCAAAGTTAAGGATCAACAACACAAACTGTTAACTCAATGAGCAATAGTGACAACTCGTTGTGGTGGGCTTATCAGCTAGAAATAGCAGCTTACTTTCCCTCAGATCACAATCTGCTGGTCTTTTTATTTCAAACAAAAGGAAGGACACCTATAATTCTAGATATATACGCTTGAAGTAAAAGAAAAGCAAAAACGATATACAATATGACCATATTAGAAATACTTTTAGGATAAGCTTACAACTAGAACCGGTGATACACAATTTTTAATATATGCATTTTGACTAAGTTCATCTGTTTAAAATATCACGTGGTATTAATTAAGCGTTCTCATTGGTCAATTTCGTTAAATTTTGTTGAATTTATTTATTCAGATTAATTTTGAAGAAGGTCTGATGGAAGCAATGCTTCATTAAATCATAGTAAATTAATGATTCCAGAAAAAGGATTTCACATACACAGACCGAAAAGATAAATGAACATTGTTGAGAAGGTCAGGTAGGTGAGATTATTATATTTTTTCGTTCGTTTGTTTCGAATTATAATAATGTTTCCCCATTTCAGTGCAGTCATAGAGGATGTTGAATCAACTGTCGTCTGCTAGCTTGATTTCGTAGAAAATTAGTAAAATTCACTGAACAAGCCTAAAGATTAACAGGAAACCAGTTATAATCAAGAATTATTAACTATTTAAGTTATTTTTATAAATTTTGTTTTAAGCCAAACATTTTGTGAACTGATATCGTCGCTGGCTACAGATTTTGAACGGGTCAATGGTTCATCCACTGCTTTTCATAATGACAGGTGTGACGAGGGATTGTCTGGGAAATTTGGTCGGAACAAATATCACACAGGGTATTTTCGTTCCAAATTATTGACTTATCGGGATTTTTTTTTTTTTTTTGCTGATATACATCAATGAAAAATATATACATACATACGCATGCATCTATCTATCTATCTATCTATCTATCTATCTATCTATCTATCTATCTATCTATCTATCCATCTATCTATCCATCTATCTATCTATCCATCTATCTATCTATCTATCTATCTATCTATCTATCTATCTATCTACCTATTTATCTATCTATCTACCTATTTATCTATCTACCAATCAATCAATCAATCAATCAAGTTAATTAGAGGATATATAAACCTTTTAAAGGGATGATTACATTCAAGATCACACTTATATTTTTGGGAAACAAAATTTCCTAAATCAATAGGAGCATATTAAGCATATAATCCATATTCAATTAAGAGAAGAAAATGGAGAGTTAATGGTTAATAACTAATTCAATATTAATAAACTAATTATTAACCATCAACTCTCCATTTTCTTCTCTTAATTGAATATATATATAGTTTTAGGGAAAAGAACCAAGTTTCATGAACTCATCGATGAAAATCCACTATCACATATAGAAAAATTAATAATTAAAAGCACAATAAATGAGTATAATATAATAATACAAAGTAAATATCATAAGATAAAGATAATATATATATATATATATATATATATATATATATATATATATATACACAGACATACATACATACATGGGAGAGAAAAAAAAATTAAAAGAAGAAATCATCAGTTGTTGCTGAAAGAATTTGTAATATACAATGACTATAATATAAACAAAACCCTTATAAATTCCAAGCAGTGGAAAATATTAAGTCTGTGACAACAATATTAATAGTTAAAATATATAGATCATTGTTAGTACATTACACTAACAGAAGCTGTGGACTGTAAAAGATTTATAGGAAATAAAAAGAAGTGGAGAGGGCTATGAATGCCCAGTTGGTAGTAAAGCTATATGGGACTCATGGAGAAACAAAACAACTTATAAACTCATCAAGGTTCATAACTCAATGTCATTCTTTATTGAAAACATAAACTTATAATGACAACAATAGTAGGAAAAGTCTAAATAATACATGTCTCTAACCTGTTTCAGATCATGTGTCTTCTTTTCCATCAATAATCTATTCATTTCTTTCAGTTTTTCATTTAATGCTTGATTCCGTTCCTTTGCCTGAAAACAGAATTTATCATGAAGTTTAGCTCTGTCTTGCTTGGAAGTTATATTATCATTTGTTGTTGTTAAGCTTCAGGTCAACAACAACAAATTCCAGCCTTGACTATTCTGTCTTCTTGTTTGTAGATATAGTACTTTGACTGATATATCTATTTTTGAAGGGGTTTTAAGATAGTGAATTTGAAAGAGAATCTTCTGCTATTTTCAGTCAATTGGGCAGCTGTATAAAGACCCATTCATTGGCTCATGGCCAAATTGTTTTTGGAGCTGAACCAGAGTTAAGGAGTGTGTATTGTATACACTGTATTTAGGGATAGTGATAAAAGTGTGTTCGAGAGCTCCAGTCAGCTCTGTTCAAGAAGGTGCTCTATAAAATTGTAGTTGATTTCTGTACTGTGGCACACACTTTATGCTTCTTTCTGTGTTTTTTTTTTGTTTTGTTTTTGTGTGGAGTATAATATAAAATTTGGAGTATGTTGTAACTCTTTCACCTTTTAATAAGTTTGTGTACGATCATCAGGTCTATTTGACACTTCACTAAGGTCAGTTTACTATACACACACACACACGTACATACAGATACATGCCTGTGTTTTGGTATATGATAGTAAGCATATTTGTGAATGCATGTGTATAAAGTAGAGAAGTTACATGACATCAATTAACACAACAGCAGCATAAAACATATTTATATTTCCAGAAATCTTTGACTTTTTTCCTTGTGTTTCTTATTTTTATTGAAAATTAGTTTAATTCATAAACTCAAGTTTAAGCAACAGTTCCTCAGACAAACCATATCTAAATCATAGCATAGCTGATATCTGAATCATGCCTGAGCTCAGTCCAAATGAATTATGCCTGGGTCACTTCACCATTGTTCATTTTGAATTTTTTCAAACTGAGTAATAAATTACTATGCATGCTGCAACCACCATAGCCAGTCTAGCAAATAATCTTATGCAATAAATTATTAAATCTGCTACCTAGAATAATTGATATAATTTTTAGTTTGAGATAATCTCAAAGTGAAGTTTCCCCATTGTTAAATCTCCTCTCTTACTTCTCTGAACATCTAAATATTGTCAAAAATAATATTGTAAGAAAAAATTGATTGAATTTTACCCAACCTTTCTTTCATTCTCTTTTCTTTCATCTAGTTCTTTCTTCATTTGGTTCATTTTATCTTGCAATCCTTTCTGTAAGTCTTGAAAGATTTGTCCAACAAAATCTTTGTTATCCTCTGGCTCAATGACATGCTGTTCAAAGAAGATAAGAGCAGAGATGAAAAGACACTAGTCAATGTGTGTGGGTGTATGTGTGTTTTGTGCGTTTGTGTGTGTGTGTGTGTATGTGTGTGTTGTATGCAAGTTGTGTCAGTACATTTTGTGAGTGAGTGTACTGTGTGCATAATATTCATGTACTGTAAATGATTGTGTGTATAAATTTTCTACGTTTTTGCCTGTGTAATGCATGTATATGTAAGTGTATGTCTATTTTATGAGTGTATTATGTATGTAAGCATGTGCACATGCACAAGTACTCCATCCCTTGCACATTCCAACTTTACTTTCTTCTTCTTTTACTAATTTCACTCATTAAACTGCAGCCATACTGCTACTGCTATCAAGGGTTTAATTCATCATATCAACTTCATCGGTTATTTCAGTTATTATCACTCACAAATGAATATTAAGGGATGTAACTCAAAACACATATATACACACCAACTCATATACATGTAGACTCACACACACACACATATGACTCCTAATATAGGGACAAGGCCAGAAACTTTTGAAGAAGAAAACTGTTGATTATATTGGCTCAATTACTTGGCTAGCACTTTATTTTATTGATCCCAGAAGGATGAAAGGCTAAATTGACCTCACTGGCTTTGAACTCAGAATGTAAAGAACCAGAGAAATGCTGCAAGACATTTTGTCTTACACACTCTCTCTCTTCCCCCTCTCACTCTACACATGTGTGTGTACATGTGCGCATATATGCATGTGTATATGTATGTACACATACACACACACACACATGCCTACACACATAGGATGGTCTTTCACATAATTTCTGTTTACCAAATTCCATTCACAAAGTATTAGTAAACATGAAGCTGCAGTAGAAGACACTTTACCTAGGTGCCACTTAGTAGGATTGTGTCTAGAGTTATTTGAATGAGAAGTGACTGTGCACACATTTATATTCATTACATATATACTGTAAGTATATTAATGTGTGCATCGTGTATAATGTGACTATAGTGAGCATGTGCATATATATATATATATATATATATATTGGTCACTCTATGACCGGACATAGACTTGTATATATGTGTGTTTGTGTGTGCCCCTGTAAGTAGTATATATTTAAATTTACAATAATGGGTTGAGATGAGGTGGAACACTCATAGCCTTTGCATAGGTGTTTCAATACAAGACGTGTGTGTGTGTGTGTACATAATGTGTATTGTGTGTGTGGACAAGAAGTGATAGTGTTTTGGTATTACTGAAATGTAGATTTTTATAAGAGGTATTGAATGAGTGTAACTAAGAGTAAATTTTACTTTTGACAACTCTTTCAATAAAGTGTAATGTAGTAGCAATGTACAAATATATCAAAACATCAGTTACCTTTCCTGTTTTCAAGCTGTGAGACAAACTTTTCATTTTCTTCTTTAAGTCTGCAGGCAGTATAAAGTCATTGTAACATCGGTCAAATTTCTTCTTATTCTCATCCAGTTTGTCTTTTAATACACTGTTCAACATCTAACAAAGAGAGAGACATAGTAGGGAATAAATTACAGAAGTTTGTTTTACTTTGGGAACTATAATAAATACCTGAAGTCTGATATGACAAGTTTGTGAAATTACTTAAGAAAATTCCAACCTTTGATTTTTCTAGTTCTGACATTATATGCTGGACATTTCTGTCTTTCTCAATATCAAGTATAGCTTTCTTAGCAGACATAAGGGTATTTTCTTTTTCTGCTATTAACTGTTGTTCAATTGATTGAATTTCTGCCTACAATGGAAGAAAGAATATGGTTACTTTTTGATACATACTGAAAATGCATGCCTTGCATTTCTTATATAAACATTCGTACTGTTAAATAATTTGGTGGTTAAAACTTCAGGAAGGGCACATAAAGCTGATAACCAAAGTATGGCTGTTTCATCATTTGTTAGCTTGCATCTAAGTGATACCACTTTCTCTATCTTTCTCACCCTAAAGAGAGCCTATATTCAAAACTTTAGATTCTTTATTCTTCATGGCAATTAAATTTATCAAAACCCTCTCTGGAAGATAAATTAGTGTTAACATATTAAATATGTAAACTATCAGCATGGCCGCAGCTCTGAGCTGAAACTTTGAAATGAAATATTGTGAGAAAAATTATTAATCTGTGACTGATATTATTTTTCATTTATTTCTAATTAATATTTTAATGCCCTACTGTGTTAACTCCTTACCTATAGTTTTTAAAGTAGATTGTATCTTTGGGTTATTGGAATTTCAATCATATTATCTAGCCAGATCATATTTAATCAGTACTTTCTTGTAAATCATAGTAATGTTGATGGTAAAACTTGGTATAGATAACTAATGTTAATCTTTACAAACCTGTGCTCTTCGTTCTGTTTCCTCGATTGTCTGCTTCAAGTCTTTCAAATCCAGTTCTGTTTCTGTTATTTGGTTCTGCAGATCTTTTTCCTGTTCTTCTTTCATTTGAAGTTCCTTCTCCAAATCATCAGATATTCTCTGCTGTTCTTCTAGTGCATCTTGTGTTTCAGCTAGACACTAATGATAGGTTAAGGGAAAGATATGGATTATAAGAAACTCTGTAAGCTACTTTAGACAGTCAAACTCATCTTTAACATAACATATATATATTTCTATAGAATTAACATTAATATTGAGCAAACATGGCAAGAAATGAGTATCACTTTGTAATCACTTTATATATATATATATATATATATATATATATATATATATATATATATATATATATATATATATATATGTATATATATAGTCATCTGTATATTTGTCAATAGAGTGGGTATATTGATCAATGTATACAATATTACAGGTCCATCAGAGATGGTGGGTGTGGTGATATGGCAGAGGGAAAGATTTGAATTTTTGAATTTTTTTTCATATACACCTGTGCTACTGTACTGTAAATTTTCAGTCTCAATGTAGTTGTTTAAGTTTTGCAATAATACAAGACTACCATAACTGTCTTTCGAGGCTTATACATAACTTCCATATTAATGCTTTTTTCGAGATAATGTGTTCAATATTACAGAATTTTCAAAAATGTTTACATATTCATGAAAATACAATTACGTATTTTGCACACAATGGAAATAATCAAACATGAAGCAATTGACCAGTTGTAATTAACACTATCTGTGAATTGCCAATTAACCTTCAGAAGAAAAATATAAAATCAGATGTGTGTTTTATGTCTTTCCCAAAGACATTAACATGATATTAAACTCATTATCATTCATATTTTGTGAGTAGAAAATTCTATTAACACACACACTATCACACATATAAATACGCAATGTGTCCCATAAGTAAGACAACAGTATTATATTACTGTTTTAATATTGCTTTACTTATGAGGTGACATGTACATTTGCACATAAATGTCAATGTTCTCAATTTAGATATTGAGAATATTGAGAATCTGAGCCAATGAAGGCCACACAAACTGGCGGCAATAAATAGCCAAATCTCCTTCAAACTATTCTCTAGTGTCTTTAAATAGGGAATTATGCGCTCGTGTGCATGTGTGTGCGTGTATTTATGTGTATATTTACATATATGTATGTATGTATGTAGATAGGTGGGTAGGCATTCTTTCTCAATATTAAGAAATCAATATTCTATTTATGCTTAAAATTAACTCTGCAGAAGACATTAATCTACAACATTTTAATATGTTCTACAGCATCTCTGAAACTACAAATTGTCTTAAAATACATACATACATACATACATACATGTATGCATGCATACACACACACATACATATGTACGTACATATATACAAACGTATATCATATATATATATATATATATGTATATATATATATATATATATATATATATATATATATATATATATATATATATATATATATATATATGTATGTATGTATTATATTGTTGGCCACAGTAGCAGAAATGGTAGAAAGTTAGAAGACTACAGACTTCAAAAGTATTTAGTTCTGTCTCTTTTCTAACTGGGTTCAAACACCACCAAGGTTGATTTTGCTTTTCATTCCTAAAGGATAGCTAAATAAGGACCAATTATATACTGGCATTGATTCAATTGAATGTACTCTTGCACCAAACTCTTATATAGTACCAATATAGCAAATCATTGTTGATTTTTGTTTTTCATCTGTCCAGGGTTGATGTAATAAGTACCAGTCAAATACTGGAGTTGATTTAATAAACTGTGGCCTTGTGCCTATGCTAAAAATCATTATTATTTACCAAATTTAGCCTGTGGATTGTTTGGTTTGCATTATTCGCCCCCTGTATCATCTCTTCCTGCACTTCAATTTTCTTCTGCATTGCTTCTCTTTCACTAAGTAGTTGCTCAATGTGTTTCATTTGGCTATGATTCTTTAATTTAACAGTCTTCATGTAGGTTTGCAAGTCTTCCACCATTGAACCAAGATTTTGCCGAAGCCTGTCAGATCCCACATCAGTGTTTTGGTCATCTTTTGTTGTTGTTTTTTTAAAGTGGAAATAAAAAAAGATAAATTAGTTTCTCTTTCTCAAGTACTGTAGTTTAAAATGATATATTATGTTTCATGATCATTATTGATACAGATGAGCATTTACAAAATGAAAGTGTATACGAGAAATCACTCCTTCTTTTGTATGTATGTATGTGTGTGTGTGTGTGTGTGTGTGTGTGTGTGTGTGTGTGCATGTTTACATACAAAGATACATATTACCAGCATCATGACAACTATCATAGGGTGATGGAGATTATGTACTTTTGGTGGTGGTACTAACAAAGCAAGAAAACCATCTTTAAATGACCTCATCACGTTATTTTTAATTTTTGACATTGAATAAAGACTTGCCTATTTAATGCTTTTATAGGACCTTTTATCATTCTTTTTTTTTTTTTTAATCTTAAAAAATACTGATGTAATACGAATTTGTCTTACATGAATTTTCCTATACAGCGAAAATCCTTTCAGCAACTTTTCCAGACATGCACTGAAAACACCTACCATTGTATAACTGCTGTTCCATTATTTTAATTTCTGATGTTTCATTTGCTATTTTTGCAATCATCTGCGAAAGTTGTTCCTGCAAATGTTCACTCACTTCATTGTCTTCCTTAATTTGTTGTTCTTTTTCAACAATTTCTTGGCACATTTGTTTCTGAAAGAAGTTTTGTATAAATTGCTTTTAGATTTCAAAGTGTGTGTGTGTGTGTGTGTGTGTGTGTGTGTGTGTGTGCGTGTGCGTGAGCACATGTATGTGTTTGTATCAGATTTTATTTTCATATTTGTATGTTTTTGTTGCTATTATTCAGCTCCAGAGCAGCTCTGACTGAACATCCCTGCCATGAATATCTTGTTTCTTTATATGTTACTATATCACATTGATTATCGTGCCCCAATTTTTCTATGATAAAAGGATGGGATTTGAGGGACATTTGGCTGCTATTTCTACCAGGTTGAGCAATCACATAGAAGCTCCTTTGTGGCTTGTTTCTTCTTCTTGTTTTTGTTTGTTTGTGTATGTATTTTTGTGTTTGTTTCTACTGAGTATATGCATATAATGAACATTATTATTATCATCATCATTATAAAATCATGTTTCCATGCTGACATACACAGACATTATATACACTAGCAGAAAGATTGCCCTCCGGGCAGTTTTCTGCTAGCCACTTGACAATATTTCCACATTTGATTCCCAATTCTAATAATTTTTATGATATTTTACATCTAATTATTTCTTTGTATAATAGTGCTCACTTGCTTAGTAAATATTGCTTTCATTATTTTATCACAGTCATAATCTCTCTGTTTTTTAAAGAGTCAATCTGTTATGTATACATTTGTCATTAATAATTGGTTGAACTTACATAGGTGTGCATAGATAGATGGATAGATGGATGGATAGACGGACAGATGGATGGATGGATGGATGGACGGATGGATGGATGGACGGATGGACGGACGTGCATGCGCACATGCGTGCACACAGTTATAATAGATAATATTGATGATTGTAGTTGTTTAGGTCATGTCAAATTTGATAAAGCAGGCCTATGATCATTGCATCTTTATTTGAACATAGTGTATTTAGGATTACATTTTAAAATTTCCTTTTATTAAGATGCTAGTAACTGGAGGATATTTGGCTGATGTCTCTAACAAATCAATCTATCACACAGAAGCTCCCTCTTTAAGTTCATTCTTGCTAAATTGGTTTAATATCTTTCATCTTTTTTTTTTTTTGTTATTCATCTTATTAAAGGCTCTCTAAGGCTTTTGTTATACTAATGCACAGACTTACATGTATTGTCTGTAATACTGCTCTAAGTAGGTGTGTTATGAGATGAATTAATGGATACAGCTAATTATATTAGTAATATGGAGGAACAAAAACATTATCTTCAGTTGAATTTGGCCAAATGCATCATCAGACATAAGAAGTGTGATGATGTTTATATCTATAGTTTTAATATCTATTTTCTTATCATATACATAATTTATAAATGCATTAGCCTTTTGATTGCTTTGGATTTTTTTCTCTCTCTCCTTTACCTCCTCTTTCTCTTTGTGTGTCATAAGAAACATGATTCACAGCAAGACATCTGTATATTACTTATGCATGTATTCACACAATTAGATGCTCATGGATTATCTACCCATACACATATATTCAATCATGTACACACACACACACACACATGCGTGTGCATGCTTACATCTGTAAGGAAGCATAAGGATATATCCACAACTTATTGAAGAATATTGATAATAGCATCAAGTACAATAGTAAAATCAATGGTAACATCATTGTTCTTTGAGGAAAGTCTCAGAAGTAGGAATAGCAGCAGCAGCAGCAGCAGCACCTGCAGCAGTAACAGTAAAGAAAAAGTAAAATATCTTTTAGAAAAATTTAGGAATTGTTAACTGAATTAACAATGACTAGCTCTTTGAGTTGATTGGCTTTATTGGCACTGAATTTGTTAGTGGTTGATATTGACACTAGCATGTGTCATTAATGTCAGAAATGAAAGAGAGAAATGGGGAGTGGGGTTACGAGGAGTGAATGGTGAGGATTACGATGATGATTTCCTACCCTACACGCATTTAATATTAACATTGGGTATATTCAGGTTCTTTAGTTTGTACATAGAGTTATAGAAGCAATAATCAATAGATTGACAAGTTTCAGAACTGTGTAGTTGTTTGTAACTCACAATAGAAGAATCCTTCTTGTCATTAACTTGGTTAACTACAGCTTAGTTTCACAGACACACTCTGGTGTGAAACTGAACTTTGGTAATCAAAGCTTCTTTTTCTTTTCTTTTTAAAGATGTGCTAAAGTTATTAATAAAAATAAAGTTATAAAAAGAAAGGCAACTTTTATTAATACCCTGCCTTTTTCTTACAAAGATACTATAGTCAGAGAAAGGAGGTGAAGTACCCATGATCATAGCAAGCCCTCTCAGACTGGTGAATCATCATGGTTGATATTTAGCATGAAAATCTGTAGGTCAATATCTGTTGCAAAAAAACATTACAGGCTCCATCTCTCTCATATCTCTTGGACCAGTAACTTCCTATCAGATCACATTATTATGGCCTATACTAACAGAGACCTTTTTCTGTTCCCCAATCTATCAATTGTGCTGTACCCCAGGATTCAGTTTTGTCAATTAACAAAGTCATTAGAGTATTTCATAAAATGTGTTAAAATATTTTTTCTGGCTCTCTGCAGCGTGAGTCCTAATCCTGCTGAGGTTAATTTTATCTTTCATGTCTTAAGGGGTGGGTGTTAATAAAAAAAGTACCTACCAAGTACTTGTTCAGCCCTCTTTTTCTCTATGCTTGTTCATGACTACATAGGTGCCTAAAACAATTAGCAAAAGCATGGTACCTATTATCTGGTCATCTATGATCCTAAGTGATGACTGTAGTAGTAGTAGTAGCAGCAGCAGTAGCAGTAGTAGTAATTTTCCATTACCTATGAAAGGCCTGCAGGGAGACTTGAATTTAATTTTACAAAGCAGCTGCTTTAACCTTGTTTTCAATTAATCATGCATTATCTTGTAGCTTTGAGATTTCGGTGTTGAGATTATTTATTTTTAGAATGACATTGTAGAGTAGGTGTGAGAGGCCAGATCTAACCAGTTTGAACATAAAACAGGTAGAGTATCTGGGTCAGATACGATTGGTTAGGGTTAAGCAATGAAATGTATTACCCTGTAGTACCTACTTACAGCTAAATGATTTCAGAAGTTGAGTGCTAAATATTTTGTACATGAGTTGTAACAAAATGAAATTGCAGCTCTTGATGTCTTGTCCAGAACCTTATTGATGTAGACTATATCAATCTCTATTATTGGTATCAATATATTTGATATCAATAATACATTTTTTTAGAAAAAATATGTTCTAAAAATATTTGAAACTTTTTGGGAAAAAAAATTATTTGTAGAAAACATGAATACTACATATCTAAATTATGAATGGAGAAATGGATCTTGAAAAAAAAATAATCACAAAGAAAAATCCAACATTGAACACTTTTATGGAAAAAGAAAAGATTTCTTACATATATTGGTTCATTTGGTGGAATATTTTGAAGTTGCCATTTTATTTCAGATATATCAGCGATATTGTTCTTTATTGATATTTCAGCTTTGTTTACTTCTTTCTCTAGAACTGCTGCTTGGTTTCTGGAGAGATTAACCTAAAAAAAAAATATTTAAATATGTATTGAAGAATTACATGAAGTATTAAATAGTTTTGCTGTTCTGAACAACATCAGAAGAAATATCAGACAGTTTTTAAAAAGAATGATAAATTATATTAGAATATTTGATATTGCTTAAAACTAAAAATATGGTCTTACAGATTTCATTTTATCTGCTAGTTTCTGTCGAATTGCTGTTTTTATTTCATTATTTGGAGAATGTGGTCGGACTAGGTCTGTCATTTTTTGCAGTTCTTGTTGTGCATTTTCAACTTTGGACTCTGTATCAAAAAGTTCTTCATGCAGTTGTTTAAGAGAATCACTAGCTGTAGAAAAATGAAAAAAATGATAAATGATTAAACAAATACACAAAATCATTCTGGTTTTAGAATGAACAATGCTAAATCTTGGAATATTTCACAAAGCCTTTCTACATTTTCTGTTAAACATGTACGAAGGATTGATCAATTAGTTTGATGTAAACTAAAAAATAACAGGTTCTGAGTTCTTATTTAAAACTTACCAGAATCTATCAGTTTCTGCTTCTCAATCAGCAGATCATCCATTTCTGTTTTCTGATGCTGTTGTTGTTGCAGTTGTTGTTGCAGGTGCTGTTGCTCTTCCTGCAACAATAAGATGTTTTTGGCAATATTCTTCTCATCTGAAGATAATTGTTTTTCTTCTCTCTGTCCAGATGATTTTAGAGAGTTTTTAGACTGTTGAGGTGTAAACAGGGCCTTCCCAATGTAAGGGCTCTCTAGTAAAGGTTCATTGTCATCAGTGTCCTTTTAGGAAGATGAAAGACGAAAAAGTTTTTTTTTAGTTTAGAAAACAAAGTTGTGTTTTTGACATTTTTACATCAATTTCCTCATCTCTGTCTTTTAGCATGCATTGGAGTGTGGTATTCAAATTCACACACATTATTGTTCTTCTGACCAAACCATGAAAATAAACCCATAATGTAATATACTTTTCTTGAGAGCACAACATAATGTTGATTGCAGGATTTTTTTTTTTGCTATCTTTATTTCTCGCTGGGAATGGTTGTCTCCCTTGCATTAACAGCTATTACCAAAAGGTAACCACAAGTAAATGTAAAGTAACATTCTGATAAAAACATAATTTAAGAAAATAAAGAAACTGATCAACAAACACTTGAAAAGCACTCACAAGAGTTTGGTCTGGTTGTGGTTCTTCTCCAAGACTGGCAAACTTGGCATCGATTTTGTAGAAAGCTAGTTCTTGTTCTAACTGGTAGTGCTTCTCACAAGCTCGATGCAACTCCTTGGTCTTTTTCTTAAGCTGAAGTCAAGATTAATCAGTATCATCATTAAGTTGACTGTCTGACCTAATTAATGCTATCTGTCATTAACACAGTGTTGTTTCTTTTTTTTATCTCTTTTCTTTATATTGTGTCCCTAGTCCTTCCTCAATATTGGAGTTGTTTGGTACAACCAGGATAAATTATGCTTATCTTGCACAGTTGTTGATGAAGCAGAGCTATGGTCAAAGGCATTCCAACCATGAGCATCCTGTTTTTTTTTTGTAAACTTATGGCGACATTGTTCAATATGTTCTTTATTTTTAAAGACAATAGGGTATGGTATGAGGGATATCTGGTTATTTCAAGCAGACTGAGTGACCACAAAGAAACTTTCTCAATGTTAATAGGGTAGAGGAGAAGTCTTAGGTTAATAGATAATTGTAGGGTAATAAGGAAGTTGATATGTTACTTCCTTAGAATTCTACAACAGAAGAGCTGGTTGTAGTATGGTAGAGAAGACTTGCATATTATAACTGCTTGTTGAATTTTAAAATAATTTCTAACATTTCTTTTTGTTTGTTTACTCTTATTCAAACACAGACAAATCCTCTATTAGCTACATAAAAGAGTACATTATGTTGAAGAGAGTCCCAGAGTTTGTAGCTTATGGGATACAAGTTCTTGCATGTGATCTGCTCTGTCATGAATGTATTGTATTAACACACACTCATATACAAAAGTTTTGATGGAGCTGTAAATAACTCTTACTGCACTCTTTTAATTATATTTAATCATTGTATATATGTGGGTACATGTTAAAAAAAAACCATATATTATATTTGAAATTAAGTATCTCTTTGTTGATCCTAAAAGTATCAAAATAAACAAGATAGATTTATAAAGATCTATGTTCTTATATGAACTTACCAATTCATTCTTTATTTTTAATTCTTCTTCCACATTTTTGTTTACTTCCAATGTTTCTTCTGTTTTTTTTCTTTCATTCTGAAAATTAACTTCCAAACGTTTCAATTCTCCAATAGACTTGTTGTGTTCCTCTTCCAGTTTTTGGTATTTTCCATCTTGTTGTTCAATGGTTTTCTCAAGTTTAATAATTTCCTCTAGAAATAAAAAAAGCAACTTTTTACTTTAATATATTTCTGTTAAGAATGAAGATAGTAATCTTTGGCACCATGACTTTATCCTTGAGTGCCTTTAGTGGAGTTTACTCCATTGCAAGCATTCAGACCAGATGCCTAGTTCCCTCTCCACTCATATTTTTCTTGCAGACATTGATCTGCAGTCGTTCAAGCTGGGCATCAGCCACATTAGCCTCCCTATTCTAAGGGTGTGGCCTGCAGAGACCATGACAGTTATCCTTCTTTCCCTAACTATCATCATCATCATCATCATCATCATCATCATCATCATCATCATCATCATCATAATTATCATCATTTAACATCTGTCTTCCATGCTGGCATGGGTTGGACAGTTTGACTGGAGCTGGAGAGCTGCACCAGAATCCAATTGCTTTTTTTGGCAAGGTTTCTACAGCTGGATGCCCTTCGTAATGCCAACTACTTCACAGAGAGTAGAAAATAAGAAAGACATAGTAGCAAGTAAGCTCTTTAAATGAATAGGGTAACATAATCATAGTTTACCAATTTTCATTCAGTCAGGAGGAGGAGGAGGAAGAATGAAATCCATAAATAATTATCAAATAAAAATAAAGCAACTGCTCACCCATAGAGAATCTCTCCTTAGCTTTTTGTCTATCCTGGGCATTGATTGGTTGGCCATCAAGGATATCCAAAGTACGAATGTGGAAGATGACATAAAGACGAGAGTGAGGTAATTCAGCCAAAGGGTTGTCTGCAATACTTAATTGAGCCAAATCAGGTAATGGTTTTAGTCTAGAGAGTTCATTGAGCTGTGAAGAAACAACAAACATAAAGTGCATAAGTGCTCATGAATGTGTGTGTGTGTGTGTGTGTGTGTGTGTGCGCGTGCGCATGTGCATAGAACTTCACCATCTACACAAATTTGCTTATTTTAATTAGAGCAAAAGAAAGTGGGAGTGAGAGAGAGACAGACAGACAGACAGACAGAAAATATTAGGAAATTTCCAGTATTGCAGGAATAATTATTCTGATAGCAAGCATAGTTTATGAGTAAACAAGGTAAAAATAATGCTTATTCTATAACATGTTGGAATAATACAGATGTAACATTGTCCTGAAAATTTAATTTACGTCTTTACAAACATTTTTATGACATGGCTAACTTTTCCTTTACCTTAAACAAAATTTTAATTTTTTCACTGCCTCATTGAAGTCAACAAGTTAGTCAAGCAATTTTGATATTAAAATACACAGAATACTTACAGAACCGAGATTGTTCTTTGCAATCTTGAAAACTCGCAGAGTTTTTAGCTTTTTGCCTAGTGATTGTGGGATGTGTTCAATCTGATTACCAGTTAAGTTGAGGACCTGCAGTCGGCAGAGAGAGTCTAATCCTTCTATCTTTTGGATGAAATTAAACGAAAGGTTGATCTCCAACAAATGGCTCAGCTTGTCCAATTTTTCTATTTTTTCAATGA
The DNA here is from genome assembly GCF_046866305.1 of Octopus bimaculoides. Lineage (NCBI taxonomy): Eukaryota > Metazoa > Mollusca > Cephalopoda > Octopoda > Octopodidae > Octopus > Octopus bimaculoides. The sequence goes on along the minus strand of NC_142948.1, from coordinate 36,546,909 downwards.
GATTTCCACTGAGATTCATGGTTTGAAGATTTTTTAGGGAATCTAAGTTTTCGATGTACTGTGGATCAGACAAGTAAACAAAAATTTGTAGCAAGTTTTGAAGCTGTTAAATTTTTGAAATGGTTAATTGGGTTGACTCTAGTATATTATTACCCTTATTTTACATTGTCCTTGTATAATGTCAGGAATCAAGATTTTTTAAAAACAATTCTTGAAATAAAATTATTTTTCACATTTCTATGATAGCCTATACCATTTCTCTTTCAAATAATCATGGCTTTCATCATGGAAAAGGTAGTCAGTAGCAATGAATATGGCTTCTAATAGAAGGATCCTGAAGGTTGGTTTACTTGGATTTCATTGATGATATAGCGTTGTTGGCAGCATTCAGAGGCAATCTGCAAGGCCTGACTCATTATCTACGTGAGGTTATGAAGAAACCTGAACTAAGAATTAATTTTAAAAAGATGAAGGCCATGGAGAGAGCTCAAACAACTGCACACACTGACTCAGTGGCTGATGACCAGAATGCCAAAGGCATAAGCCAATTTGCGTATCTTAGCATTTTTCTGATGAAGTTGTTAAAATTCATGCCAAATGCAGAATGGGAAAGGAACAGCAGTATTTCAGTGAATGTGTGAAATCTATTCCATAAACACACTGAATATCAATATCAGTGGTAATGACAATGATGATGAGGATAAAGCTGATGATGGTAAATTAATACTTACTTTAATTTTTTTACCACTGTCTTTGGACAATGTGAGGTTGAGTGTTGTGATTAATGTTAGGTTGTCCTGTTTGCTGACTTTTTTGATGAGCTCTTCTGTTAAGTAGCGAACTCCAGCAGTGGACCCTGTAAATAAGTGGCAGTTATATATGATTTAATTATTTATGACAGACTATCTAATGCAGCAACAACAGGTGGTCACTACTGTAACACGGACAGGTTACAGAAGGAATTATTAAGGGATAAGGGTTACCTTGGCTTAGGGCTGGAGACATGGTTCTACTGGAGGAAAAGTCCATACTACCAGAGACACTTAGCTGGACTCGTCGAGGAATATCTTCAACTGAGCGAGTAATATTTGAAACTGGAGATTTTCTTGGTATCTTGACTGCTGTTGGATCCATATTGGAACTTTTGGAGATTGGTAATTGAGAAGTTGATCTTTTTGATTTCCTCATCTTCCTTCTTTTCTAGTGTTTCACCTGAAAAACTGAAGAGAAAATGTATTATTATTATTACTATTATTATTGAGGCAGTGAAGGTGGCTAGCTGGCAGAATCATTAGCATGCTGAGCATGCATGTTCTGAGTTCAAATTCCACCGAGGTCGTCTTTGCCTCTCATTCTTCTGGAGTCAATAAAATAAGCACCAGTCAAGCTCTGGGGTCAATGTAATCGACTTACCCCCTCCCTAAATTTGCTGGCCTTGTGCCAAAATTTGAAGCCGTTATTATAATTGTTATTATCATTATTATTAGGATGGTGAGCTGACAGAATTTTTAGCATGCCAGACAAAATGCTCAGTGGTATTTCATGTCTTTTCATTCTGAGTTAACTCTTTTGTCACCAACCTTGCTGACACTGGCTCTGGCTTGAAGTACAAATGTCTTGTTTTCATAACTTTTGAATTAAAATCTTCCACCAAACCTTAGTCACAATTTATGTTCCTAACACTAGCTGAATGATAACTTAGTTATTTTACTAGATTCTTTGTTATATTTAAAAGTAATCGAAAGAAACACAGAGCATCTCAAAATAAATACAGTAATGAAAGGGTTAAAGTCCCACTGAGGTTGACTTCACTTTTCATCCTTTCAGAGTTGATAAAATATGTAGCAATTAAGTGTTGGGGTTGATTGAAACCATTATTTATTATTTATTATTATTATTATTATTACTATTATTATTATTATTATTATTATTATTATTATTATTAAGGCAATGAGCTGGCAGAATTGTTAGCACGCTGGTGAAATGCTTAGCAGTATTTGGTCTGTCTTCATGTTCTGAATAATAATAATGTTGTTGGTGTTGTTGGTGTTTTTGTTGTTGTTGTTGATTCAAAACATGAAGTATTTCGTCCGTCTTCATGTTCTGAATAATTGTTGTTGTTGTTTTGTTGTTGTTTTTGTTGATGTTTTTGTTGTTGCTGTTACTGTTGTTGTCTATTCAGAACATGAAGTATTTTGTCTGTCTTCATGTTCTGAATGATTGTTGCTGTTGTTGTTGTTATTGTTGTTGTTCTTGCTGCTGCTGCTGCCGACGCCGCTGCTGTTGTTGTTGTTGTTTATTCAGAACATGAAGTATTTCGTTCTTCATGTTCTGAATAATAATTGTTGTTGTTGCTGTTGTTGCTGCTGCTGCTGCCGCTGCTGCTGCTGCCGCCGCTGTTGTTGTTGTTGTTGTTGTTGTTTATTCAGAACATGAAGTATTTCGTTCTTCATGTTCTGAATAATAATTGTTGTTGTTGCTGTTGTTGCTGCCGCTGCTGCCGCTGCTGCTGCTGCCGCCGCTGTTGTTGTTGTTGTTGTTGTTGTTGTTTATTCAGAACATGAAGTATTTCGTTCTTCATGTTCTGAATAATAATTGTTGTTGTTGCTGTTGTTGCTGCCGCTGCTGCCGCTGCTGCTGCTGCCGCCGCTGTTGTTGTTGTTGTTGTTGTTGTTTATTCAGAACATGAAGTGTTTCGTCCGTCTTCGTGTTCTGAATAATTGTTGTTGTTTTTGTTGAAGTATTTCGTCCGTCTTCATGTTTTGAATAACTGTTGTTGTTGTTGCTGCTGCTGCTGTTGTTGTTTATTCAGAACAAGAAGTATTTCGTCCGTCTTCATGTTCTGAATAATAATAATAATAATAATTGATGTTGTTGTTGCTGCTGTTGTTTATTCAGAACATGAAGGCGGACGAAATACTGTTAAGCATTTCACCAGCGTGCTAACAATTCTGCCTGTGCACCGCCCTAATAATAATAATCACTGCTAAGCTTTCAAGATGCTTCCTTTTGATAGTTCTGAAAATTCTGAACAATTTTACAATCAGTTCAAAATAGAAAATTTTAAGTAACTTGCCATTTATTTCTTACCAAAATTAATAAGGGAACATAGGTTATTTTAAACTCTTTTGTATTTCTTTTTGGAGATTAGTAAATAATGGTGTCAAGAAGATACACCAAAATAACACACCAAACTATATGGTCTTGTGTTAATGAGAATAATTGCAAAGGCTATTTAGTTATATCCTTCTACAGACTAAGTAAAAATACTATTTCAGTTGCCATTCAGCTTTCTGGGATCAACGAAATAAGTACTGGTCCATAAATATTGTGATTAATTAAATCGCCAACTCCTATCTTGAAAAACTTTTTACCCTGAGCTAAAATTAGAAATCCTTATTTTATTCAAATCCAGCTGGAGTCAGCTCTACTTTTTGATATTCCATGATCTAATCTGTGATCAATTTTAGTTGTCATTTTATATTCGAAGTTCAACTCCTGTCCGGGATAATTATGTCTTTCACCAAATTATTTGTCTTTGTTAAAAAAATCAATATTATTATTATTTGTATCATTATTAGAGCTGTGAATTGCCAGAATCATGAGAGTGTTGCTACAGTATCACACTCATTATTTGTTCTGGCTTTACATTTTGAGGTCAAATCCTGCTGAAGTCAATTTTGTCATTCATCTCTCTGGGGTTGATAAGATAAAGTGCTTGTCAGGTCCATCATCAGACTTTAGTAATTTGTAATAATGCTGAAGTGAAATCACTAAAGTGGAGTAAATCTGAGGGTGTACCATTGAATAGTGAAGGGGCAGTGCTGTCCAGTCCACTCCCTTCATGATGGGCATGATACTAGTCCAAGGGTCCATATAATTGACTGACCTCCTCCCTCTAAAATTTTAGCCTTGTACTTGTTAGAAACAATTATTATCATTGTTATTCATTGCGGTAATTAATTAAACCCTACTATAAGCAACATAAACTGTACTTTTATTATGTTTTTATTCTAAACAAAGTGTTATTGTCAAATCTCCAACATACAAATTCATTTATCATTAGGTCATACTGATATTTGATTATTATCAATAACTGAAACATATTTACAACTGAATATTGTGTATATGTGGTAATGGTAGTATTGAGGACAAGCTGATGTCTGAAAAATAAGTATATGTCCATAGTGATATTCAAATGTTAGATGATTAATACAATTAAGATGGTGGAATTAGTTCAGGTCGTACACATTTACTTCAGTGCCTTTAGTTATCTCTCACAAGATCAATAAAAATACTGCCAGTATTACGAGATCTGATCAATAAGTATCCGGACTGTTGTCATAGTAACAAACCTAAAGCATGCAGAGTGAAGCCACTTGGCTCAGATTAACCATGAACTCTGCTGTGCATGTGCACTAATGTTTTAAAGTTCTAGCTCACTTCCGCTGTTTACTGCAGTGCTTGGAAGGAAGCTGTGTAGCGTGTGATTGTCACATTGACCATGACGGAGAAAGTTGTCATGGTGATACCTGCTCAGAGCCCTACGTAAGGTTGCAGAAAGTGTATGGAGAGGAATATATGAGCCACACACAAGTATATGAGTGGTTCAGACGTTTCCAAGATGGCCGAAAAAATGTCGCCATCGACAAACGTTCTGGGAGACCCACAACCAGTAGAAGTGAGGAAAACATTGCAGATGTGCATGTAGTTGTGAGGGGAAATCATCAAATCACCATCCATGAGTTATCAGAGGATGTACAGATTAGTTACAGTTCAGTTCAGTCCATTACAACTGAAGATTTGGGTATGTGATGCATGTCTGCCAAGTTTGTGTCAAAACTGCTTTCAGCAGGCCAAATAGACACTCAAGTTTCAGTTACACAAGATCTCCTTGATTGTGTTGAGTTTGATGAAAGCTTTTGAAAACTTTGCATAGGCCTCTGAGTAGGTATCACCAAGCTTTTGGCAAAATTTGATGCAGATTCTCTGCTCAACTTCCTCTGTCATAGTCAATGCAACAATTTCATGCTACATACCTTCCTTCCAATCACTGCTGTAAACAGCAGAAGTGAGCTATAATGTTAAAACTTAGTGTGCATGCACAGCAGAGTTCAAGGTCAATATGTGCCAAGCGGCTTCATTCTGTGTGCTTTAGCTTTGTTAGTATAGCAATAATACGGATACTTATTGATCAGTCTACTTATAGTAGGCAGAAGCCAGTCTAGTATGCTCCTACCTATAATACTCTCCTTAGCTGACCATACTGTTGTTGTAGAGTGCATATTAGCTTTACTCAAAGAACGCTGTGGAATGTAAGTAGCTAACCAATCATCTGGGTGTTGGTCTCTTACTCATCAATCTAAATTTGCTATACCTCTGTTGGATTGAAGACCTCAGAGTGCATTGTCTTCAGTGGTTATAAATTCAATAGCTAATTATGAGTCAGCCTGGAAATACTGAGTTTCCTCCAGTCCTAGTCTGATTTTGAAGCTCTTTGACTCTGCTGGTAGCCATAACAAAGGGAAACAAGCTCTAAATGGTCAGAGCATGGACTTTGTCTTTCTACGGCTCTTGTTTCTGATGGTGTAATATCAATACAATGTTTTTTGCTCATGAGGCTATAAAGAAACAATGGGTTTCTTTCAGTTCCTGTCTACCAAGTCTACTCACAAGGCTCTAGTCAGCTCAGGGCTATTAGTAGATGACACTTGCTCAAAGTGCTGTATATTTTCCTTTTATTTTGTTGAACTGAGTAGTGATTTTTAGATTGTTCTGTTGCCCATTCTATAAATCAATACTTGATATTAAAAAAAACTAGCATTCCTGTGTTCTGAATAAGCTATGTGCATGCTTCTACTTGACACACTCAACTCTCTACTCATCATATCTAATGTGTCACTGCATACCTCAATCATTCTTGCTGGAAGTTCCTTCACACCCATACTTTCCTTGCAGATGTCAAGCTATACATATTCATACTGAATATCAACTGCATCAATATTACCAGTTTGGAATGCTGTTAAAGGTCATGAGCACTGCTTCTTTCTTCCATGACTATCTTATTTAAAAAGAAAATCTTGACCAAAAAACAGCAAAACTTTAAGTCTTATTTATACACATAAATCTTTTGTAAGAAGTTTGTTGACAGAAATTTTCGAGTCTTTTCTTCTATTAACAATTTTATCAGTGTATGTGTTTGTGCAATAAATTCCTCTCCATGAATTGAAGGTGTGAAGCTTCCATTGAATAGAAACATTTCTATTAAAGAATTCAAATGTAACCTTATCATGACTAAAAACATTTAATTATTATATAAGCAATACCATCTGTGTATTTCAGAATTTAGGCTATTTTATTTTTATTTATATACTAGCATACCTGGGTTGGCAAAAATGCTGACACTTTTATTACTGATAGTAAATGGCACATCAACACAACGGGGGGAAAACTATCAATAATTGTCAGCAATCTAGTAAAAATATGTACATACACAGAATTGAAGCAGTTGAAGACTAAGATGTAACATCTCGGTTGAAAATATTTCCTATATAATGCATGTTTGTGTATATATAAACACAGACACACACAGATGTACATATATTATATACTTATATATTGAATTATCAAAGTTGGGAGTTAAGTCCAGGTTGGATGCAGTCTAGAATGTTTGTATGTCGACCAGCAGTAGCACCATCCTAGATGTAAGAGCAATCCTCTACTGTGGATCTCAGCTATAGTTAGTAGTTGTTGGACACTGAAGTATTTTCTTTACATCACTTCCATCAGCATGTCACAAGCAGCTTGTGAAAAGTTGGTTTTATAGTAGAGTCAAACACAGGTATCAGAACTGTATCACCCTTATCAAATAGTTAAGCTCTCACTGCTCCATATAGTCTCTGCATCTAAAGACTACTGACCATGTGTAAAATACAAAAGTTTCAGTAATACCTGGCTCCACATCAATACAGTAAATTATATTTTCTGAATTTAATCTTGCAAAAGCTTTCTTTCAAATATCACTGAAAAACTGATGTAGCATTGTCTTTTGGTTTGTTTAAATTTTCAAGAACACTACTTCAGTTAAAAAGTGCCAGATACATTTTTATTATTGCTTGATTGATTACATTCTTTTGTGTCTGTTTGTGCATGCATATATTAACAATCTTTTGTCAACTTGCAACAATGAGAATAAACACCTTTAACATCTGGTGACACATTTTGAATAATTAGAAAAATACTAATTGTCATAAACCTCATTAAATGAATTTTTGGCATTACTTTTCTCACATTACTCAGACACCATTTGGACCATTGGAGAATTTCACTGTTTCTTCATTAAATTTGCTGCCAATAAGAAATGGCTTTTCATCATTATTGCCAGCGTCATCATCATCGTCATCATCATCATCATCATCATCATCATCATCATCATCATCATCATCATCATCATCATCATCATCATCATCATCGTTGTTGTCGTCATCATTGTTGTTGTTTTAACATTCAGTTTTCTGTTTGTATGGTTGGGTGGAATCTGTTGAAGCTGATTTTCTATGGTTGGATACCTTCCCTGTCATTAAACCACACCTATTTCCATGTAAACTAATACTCTTCTATGACCAGACATATTTACATGGAAAATTAGAAATGTAAGATGTTGCTTGCATGATGGTGAACTCAATAAAAACTATCATGCAATGACAAGGCAAGGAGACAATTTCTCTCTTTCTCTCTCACATACACACATGATAGGCTTCTTTCATTTTTTGTTTACCAAATCCACTCTTTAGTCTTTGATCAACCTAGGGCTATAGTACAAGATACTTGCCCATGGTACCATGCATTGGGACTGAACCCAAAACCATGTTAGTTGGGAAGCAAAGTTCTTACTAGGCACACAAAAAAATGTATACTTCTGTTGATACTTTATCTCTAATTGTGTTTCAAAAATATTTCAGTTGTCAGAATAGCTAAAATAGTGGCAAAGTTAAAATTAGATTTACCATCTTCATCTATCAGAGTTTTTGACAAGGTGAAATTATTTCTTGTAAAAGTCAAAGAAATACCCATATTGATTCAACAGCTAGGCTTTTCATAATGACTGTGATTCTTTGAGAAACTTTGAAGGTGTGGATCTAGGAGTGAGATTGATGTCCTTGTTTGGATATAGGATTTGGGTTACTCAAAGTTTTTCCCAGTTTTATTCTATCATATCAACTTAATTGAATCTTAGCTGACTTTGTATTCAGGATCATATAGCCATCACATGGCAACAATATAGTGACCACCACACGATACAGATCACCTCATGCTGCATTATCCAGTTACTTTAATCTTGAGTGAAATATGGAACAATCCATGCACTGTGGAGGCATGCATCACTTCGCACTGAAAATGTAAATTTGGAGGTGTGGACATTATACAAAACAAACAAAACCAATCACCAGGAAGTTAATGGCATTTTCCAGCCATTGTCTTTCTTTTCAAGAAGTTTTATTCCTATTAAGATGAAATATAGCACTTTTCAAAAAAAGAATGTCTATAAAAGTATACTGTCTTTATAATTTTTGCCATATGTAAGGAAATGTTTTTGTAGTGTATACAGGACAGAAACATTTTACTTAAGCACTATTTTCTTGCTTCAGCGAGTACTCTCCACTCTGTTACTAGGACATCATCTCACAGTTCAAGATTGACAGTTTTAAGATTGCTAAATTCCGACTTTGTTTTTCTTAGCATGTGAAGATTTGACTCTTTAAGTTTCCAGCAAGTTAGTAACAAAGGAGAATAGCAATTGTGCAAGCAGGCAGACCTGTCAATATATTCAACCAGTTTCTCAAGCCAACATAAAAACACCATTTTACCTACTGTATTCAATAACCTTTACTGTTCACCTGCAGCTGAAACAATATACTACCAGGTATTAAACATTCTGCACACATTGTCAAATGCTGGTATCCTTGAAACTTTGAAATTATAATCATTTATTTAATGTGGCCACTCCTGAACAAAGGTTTGCAAACAGGGGCCTAAATCTTACTCCAGAGTGCCAGTAATTAACTGAAAGTCCAGGCACAGCAAAGCTCTATTAGGAACTTTTATCACCCCACCCCACATAAATCCATTTCAGCTATACACACACACACACACACACACACACACACACACACACACACACACACACTATGTATGTGTGTGTGTGTGTATGTCTAGTTGTTATGCTGCCTCAATCCAATGGATTTACTAATCCAAGCTGCTGATGCATTATACCCAATTAACAAAGGCATTTCCTGTGTCCAGCATCTCAACTGGATGACAACTTTGAGGTCTTACCAATTACAACATTTCAAGTACAATATTTTTACTTTTCAGTATCCTAGGTTATCTATGGACTGAATGATTATTCACCATCTCTGCAGCATAGGAATAGCAGAGTGTTTCCACCAATAATTTAACACTTCTCACACGTATCCCTACAAATCTGTTTCTTATGTTTCCTGCAGAACAAACCAATAGCTTAATTCCAACTACAACTGAGAACCTCTTTTGGGGATAAGAACCACAAAACATATTTTGTGTGTTTGTGTACTGTAGCCAATTAAGCAAACTCATACAACTAGCATACACTAGACCCTGCCCAAACCTATTTCATTACAAGAAATTTTTCAAAATCCACAACATTATAAGTATTGAGAGATTAAAACCAGTATTACCTGACTTGCAAGAAAATTCTACAAATATTGCAAGCAATTCAAAAATAGACCATTCTCCTTAATATAACAGTGTTCTCAACAAAACATTCTACGATACTATCTTCATCATATACATTTTCCAGACCAATCTAAGACATTTGCCAGCTAAAGTCACTCATTAATCACTATTAACCTACATTGAAACAAATTCATTCAAAAAGCAGCCAATATCATTTTGTTTCCCAATGACAACACCGCAATAATCAATCACCTTAACAGTTAGCATATTTCCAACTAATTAAATAGCAATATAAACACAAGCAATATAAATTCACCCTCATACAATGGCAGCCTTTCCAACATCTCATCTTCTTTTGCAGGTATATGAAAGAATTTAATAACTCTTTTACTATGTGAAACATTTCTATCTCAAATCAAGGAGGGAACCTCTACATGTACAATGACTTACTTTTAGCTAAATAGTTTTCTTACAGTTATGTCACCAGGAAAGGACTATCCATAGTAATTTTTCTTGCATAAAACCAAATTACAGCTCATCTAGTGTAACTGTCTCTCTAATTGAGCTATAACTCTTTCTGTAATTTTCAAACCAGTTCTAGTATTTTGATATCCCTATTATTTTCTCTCTCAAAGGCATTTCTTTTATCCTTGTGACAGTTGACTATGATGTTGCTGTATCACTTGTTGAATATAACATCTTGTACAACCTGATAGATGATGCTACAATGTCTTGATTTTCTCTGATACATTACCTTGCATTTTGGAACATATCATACCTCTGGTCATCATATTGTAGAGCATTGGCAGACCACTTACTTTCTGCTTCTTCCCTTGTTAAATAAACCTTTGTCTGACTTCTCTTTTAATTACCTGGTATAAATTCTTTGCTGTGCCTATTTTTCTAACCTTTTGAAGCTTGTCTCTTTGCTTTACTAGCTAACCTTAACTGTCTCGCCACCATGTCACCCTCAGTCTGGTTACATGCTATGGAGTTGATCTGTACCCTTGTAGCCGTAGGTTGTCCCGTAATAACCTTCAGTTGTCTCTATCTTCACTTGTGTTCACTGACAGTTAAGCAAGAGTCTCACTGTCATTGTAGGTGGTGTTTATGCTTGCAACCAACTGCAAAAGCATGTCTGGCCACTTTTGACATGTTACATGATCTTTGTGAACAAAAAGCTCCTTCAGATGGTGTCATTTATTTTCTATTTATCGTATTACCATGTCCAGGCTGTTTATTGCTCAATAGACTAGGGGATTATTAACTTAAATTGGAAACAAGTAAAAGTCGGTGGCAGGAAGGACACCTGGCCATTGAAAATCTGCCTCAATGAATTCTGTCTGATCTATGCCAGCATGGCAATCTACATTTATATAATTTTTCCTCTCTAACCATCATTTCTAGACCCACCACGAGGGAACATGAAAGTTGCTATGTAGTCACACACCCAGCTAGAAATCGCAAAGAGATAATCAAATCACACCAAAATAACACATTACGTAAACTAGTACCTAATATTTTAATATCTGCAACTAATAGATGTCACGACTGAACACATTTTATCGTCGGTTTGATTTTATCCTTGCAGAGTCCGTGAAGTAAAATACCAGGATCGATTTAATATTTGAATTCCCCAAAGAATTGTCGGAAATTAGCTTGTGGGTCAAAAAGTGTAATTTCTTTGGATGAGTACGTTTTAAGATTACGATTAAGGAAAAATACTTTTTTTATTGTTAGGAGTGGATGGGATGAGTAGAAGCGATTCCAGTCACCTTTTCTGTAATTTTTCAATGCTGACTTTCTCGTTACGACTTATGTTATGCATGTTTTGAAAAATCCTAATTTCAGGTGTTTAAAATATAAAGCTGAACTAATTTTCGAAAAGCAAAACTAAAACGTTACGAAAAGATGAAGAGAAATCCACTTTTTTTTCTTCAGAATGCTTAAAACATACACATCCGAAGAAATTGCGGTCTTGGGCGCACTAGATATTTCCGACTCTATTCTTTAGGTACGCCTAATGTTTCAATAAAGCATCGAGATGCGAATAGAAAGATGACAAGACTTTTATTCATCGACCGTTGGAGAGATGAAAAGTAGTATAATTTGAACCACAGTATGATTATTTTTGAAGTGTAAAAAATAAGAGAGAGAGAGACAGACAGACAGACAGACAGAGACAGAGGAAAAATTGCTCTAAACTCGGAAATAACCTCTAACTTCCGGCAGATCGTTGTCAAAGCAACTTATATACTATCGATAAGCCCCATCCCCATTCCTTTGCTTTGGAGATAAAAAATGGAAATTGTTTGCCTTATCTTGTACTATTTTATCGATAACTTCAGTGTTGACAATATATCTATTTATTTCGTACATGCCCTCATCTCTTTCCACACGTTTTTCGATCTGTATATGTGTTTTCGTACCTGTCAAAGACTGGGATCGATAGTATTGACTAACCCCTGGCCTTGTGCTTATATCATAAACCGCTATTATTTTAAATTTTTTATTTTATTTATTTTAGATATAACCAATTTCTCACTTCTCATGAATCCAGCCCACGCATGCATCCCTATAGTCATATAAACATAAACACGCGCACGTGCAAGTTTATGAGGGAGGTGACAGTCGATTAAATCACCCCCTCAGTACTTGACTCAAAAGCAAAGTTGATTTCAGCGGAATTTGTACTCAGAACGCCCAGGGATGTCCTCAAATACTGAAAGGTATTTTGTCTGCTAGTGGAGTGGCAGACACAAGATTACAAATTCTGGAGGAGTAGAGTCTAATACATTTATTTCAGTACTTCACTGGTACTTCATTTTATGGACCCCGGAAAGCTGAAAAGCTATGGTCGACCTAGGTGAGATTTGAACATTCTGAGTTCAGATTCTGCCGGGATCGACTTTGCCTTTCATTTTTCCGAGAGTCATTAAAATAAGTACCTGACAAGTATGTCTCAATTGCAGAATAACCGAGCAAAATAACAAATAATGATGTTTTTCCCCTCCCCCTTTTTTTTTCGACACAATGTGACAAAATTAAGAAGGTGGTGAAGATGTTGTGGCCTTTGCAATTCATGAGGTAAGGATTCGTAGCATACTCGACTTAGAGGCAGTAATATGAAGTGAACAAAATAATGAATCCCGCAATGCTGACGCGATTTACTTCTCCCGACATCACAAAAGCAAAATAAATGAGGTTGCACTTTCGAAAGTAAATGACAAAACGCTCCACAATAACAACGTAAAGTTAAACGTAGCTTTTACCAAAATCATATCGGTGCTACATATGCTTATGAGGCTATATATATACTCACAAATGCAAATAAATATTTGTAATTGTACACACAGGCATGTATGTATGTATGTAGAGATAGATAGATAGATAGATAGATATGGATTGGTGTACATGTGTGTACAAATGGGGGGCGGGGCTATTTCAGTTCATGAAGTGGGGTGTATATATTTCATTTAGAAGCTGAAGATTCGTAACTTTGAGAGTTTCCAGTGTCTGATTATTCAAATCTTTGAATAGTTGAAAACATGAAGTTCCGACTGAGGAAGCTTCTTCCTGATAACACTCACATACTACACGCACACACGTACTCACATGTACGTACACATTCACACACACATGCATGCACGCACGCACGCATACCACACCCCCACACATTGTCTCTCTCTCTCACCCTTTCTCATGCATATACATACACAGACAAGTCTTTTGTCATTGTAGAGATCAATCGATGTCACACAGTAAACACACTCACTCTGCATGTTGTGTTACACTAAACTAATGAATATGTACGTGGACATCGTATGGCATAAATGAAGTGATCAGCCAGCCAATGGTAGAGTGACAAAGAGAAAGTAAAGGTTTTCTGTCTTTTTTACCTGTTGACAATTGTGATCACAGCTAGAGTGATGTGAGATTCAGCTGGGGCGAATTCATAGCAGACGTATTCCTTTGTCTAACGAAAAGCAGTACTGGAAGTTTGTAGCTGGTTCACTCTGAAGAAATACATTTTACAAACCTTCCTTCCAAGACATGTTCTGACCTGTTCCAGCCTGTTTCTCATTTCTCATTTCAGCTCTCTTTCTCTCTCCCTCTCTATCCCTCTTCTCTCTCTCTATTTGTCTCCCTTGTCTCTCTCTCTCTCTCTCTCTCTCTCCCTGTCCCCCTTCTCTCTCTCAACTACACACACACACACACACACTCACAAAAGAACAAAAAATACAGTTGAAATGGAGTGGAGTATTGTGGAATAACAACCTATATAATGACAATTTAACGGCAACTACATTGGTAACATGTAGCTTACCAGCAGAAACACACAAGCACCCCCCCCCCCATTCACACATCTTTTTTTTTATTCTTGTAATGGCTTCAACTATTATATTGCAGCCATGGTTAGATGTTGCCCTTCAAGGATCTAGTTAATTTTATGGCCTCATTACTTAATTGATCTCCAATTTTGTCCTGGGACATGAATTTTGGATCCTCAATATCTGCATATTTCCAACAAAAATTTATAGTAGGAATCTAATAATATAGTCAACGTTCATACACATATTCACATGTCATACTCTGCACATGTGTAAGAATCAATGTGGATTTCATGTTATAGCTAAACATTTTGTTTTATATACACACACAAACACTTATCAAATTCTACATATGTATATAAGAACCTATGATATAGATCTAACGTTATAGTTACTTAAACATTTAATGTGCGTGCGCGCGCATACACACACATTCTCACTCAAACACATATGTGTAGAGAATGATGTAATTATTTCCATTCCTGGAGTTCACACTGTTATCTATCAAGTTGATATCTATCATCAACAATCCAGCATTTTCCTGTACAAGCATATGCCTATGCATATACATTCCTTTTCTGTTCCACACCAGAGAAATTGGAGTATTGGTTTAGTTTCATCATTGACTCCATTTACCTTTCAGTAATTGATCTGTATGTCTGCTGAATTTATATTCTTTTGATAATTCTTTTGATTTTATTCTATCTTCTATGATCTAATATAAGGCCATTTCTTAGGCAAGTTCCTTTTATATTTTAATTGATGACACTAGAAACCAAATCTTTTGAAGTGTGTTGTCACCTTTGGATATTTTAGATTACTTTATTCAATTCCTGCTGCTACCACTTAACACCAACATTATTGTCTTCATCACCATCATTATCATGACCTTTTCCATCATTCTCTCTAAAATCTCAGTTTCTGTTGGTATAATCTCTGCTACTACTGACATATCATCATCATCATCACCACCACCACCACCACCACCTCCACCACCACTTCCACCACCACCTCCACCACCACCTCCACCACCACCTCCACCACCACCATCACTATTCCAACCATGATATTCTATTTAATGAGATTTTTAACCTTGGCAAAAGGCCGTGTATTTTGGTCAATTAAATTGATCCTAGTGCTTGATTGGTGTATGTTTTGTCGGGCTTGGAGGGATGAGAAGCAAAGTTACTCTTGGTGGATTTGAACTCAAGGAGATATGACTCAATACTAAAAAGCATTTTGTTTAACTCTCAACCAATTGTAACACTATACAGCATTCTGTGTGATAAGACGTCTTGAAATTAACTCTTTTATGAGCAAAGGCATTATATGTGATTTAGAACATTGCAATTATGTGTGTGCTCATATTCAATTCTACTTTGGGCAAGTATCTTCTTGAGATGGGACTTTAGGCAAGTTGGAAGTTCATTGAGAGTCCATCCGTTCTTGTTTTGTGGTGGTAAAGTAAATCTGTCATCATGTTTTAACATCATCACCTGGATCTTGGGTATCTTTAGCAGTAGTACTCTGTTGCTAGTATTCAGGTTAGATTGCCAGTCTGAGGAGAACATATTTCACCAGTATAAGAGGCCTTGAAAATGTCATGGGTGCTGCCTTTTCTCTTTTGACTAAACAATTAGAAGAAAATAAAACTTGCAATGTATAGTGTGATTCCTTATAGTTTGTGAGTATGCATATTTGAAAATTATAATGTTGTTGTACTAAACCAGGATTTGAACTGGTATCTTTACCTTCTTTCTACTAATCATTGTGGTATCAGTGGCACTAGAGTTGTTCCTATTTCTGGTATCTAAGTAAACTTGGACCTTGTAGAAGCAAATTTATTGCTTGAGCATTAATGAAATAGCTATTTACAGTTAGATGGCTATTTATTCAACATTTTTTAATTTGTTTTAAAAGGATTGGGATCTGAAACCATGTGTTGAACCAATATTGTTATTCAGGAATACCCCACATTATGGAAGTAATGTGTTCCTGAAAAAGTTACTGTAATGCAGAATTAATTTTTCCATTGATTTTCATGTTTACAAAGTATTAACATCTTCTGATGGATTTGAAACAACATCAGAAAACAAGCAACACTATGCATGAAAATAACAATTTCAAATCATACATGGTATTGTGTGTATATATAAAAATATTTGAATGGAAGTATCTAAGGGAATAATGCAATACCATAACCACTAGGCGTGTGGCTGAGTGGTTAGGGTGTTGCAGTCATGATTGGCATTGTCTCTTCTATACTATCACCATACAAACATCAAATATTATACTATATCTTGTATAGTGAGGAGCACTCAAAAGCATAATGAAAAAGGTAAAAGTAGACTCACAATAAATATGAGTCAACTCTGGTTTTAAATACCAATTTAATACATTTTTTAATGATGTTAATGATTTTATGACAGTTATGAATATCACATCTAATCTTTCTTCTCTATAAATCTAAAGTATTATTCCCAGGTAAAAAATCAATTTTGCATTTGATGTACTATTTTAGTTTGGTACCATGTTAGTATGCTAGTTGTAATCCTCTTTCTATTAGTAGTGTCAGAAGCCATTAAGCTTGATTGGTGAGAGGTGGGATGTATAGGTACATAGTGAATCTGTAGTCTTGCCTAGACTTGAGTCAGTTCTGGAATGTTATTTTTGCAACATTGGGTTAAAGCAGGTTTCGGGAATTTACAACCCTGAAATTACCTTTATTTCTTTATCTTTTGGTTTTCAATTTATGGCAATTAATTGTCTTATGTTGTTGTTATTGCTGAGATGAGAAATTCCTGAATGTACACAATACAAAGTGTGAATGTTCTTGCATATATTTCGGTTGCTCTGGTATATTGGTGGTATCACATAAGGCTTTTACTCACAATTGATTAGCACTTAGAATACTTGTATATTTTAGTATCCATTGTGTAATTCTTCTAGCAATTGTGTACTGTGAAAGGGTGGATTTACGTGACTGAGTAGTACCATCATTACCACAGATATCTCCAACTACAAAAATTTAGCTACTGTTTGTTTTTGTGCTGTTTTTTCATGTTTGTTTGAATCTCCACTCTGAAAACTTAGAAACTTTTCAAGCTACAAAGTATATATATTTTCATTAATGATTGTTAATCAAAATAGTTGATTTTTCCAAAAATTGCCCTTTTAACAAGTTACTTAGATATTAAATGCATGACCCAAGCTCTTATCAATGTTATACACTAGACAGATTACAGGTCAATAAAAAATTATCAGTTCCAGAGAAAGTGATAAAAGCAATAGAAATGGTTACAAAATTTCTTTCAGTTATTAATAGATATAGTAGTTAGTGTAGCTGGCTGTATGGTAGTGATTGCAGTGGGAACAGATAGTTAATGATGCAAAATGCTTTCAGATATTAATGGATATAGTAGTTAGTATAGCTGGCTATATAGTAGTGATTATGGTAAAAGTGAAAGCTAATGATGCAAAAATGCTTTCAAATACTAACTATTTGTATCTAGGGAAAAAATATTTTTATGTATTAACTTTTGGGTTAATATTGGGACAAATATTTCTTCAGAATGCTTAGAAGAATGGGTGGTGGATGCTAACTGAATGTAGCCTTGCTAGTAGTAGTAGTAGCAGCAGCTATACAATGCTTACAATGGTTTTCACTTTAGAATACTTATGATGACCACCTAAAAAGATTAAATAATTCATTCCACCATATCAAAGATTCTAATTACAAAATCAGAATTTTTGTAATTTGTTTCAGGCTGATTGTGATCTGACTATGATATCACAGATCTTAAAATTTTTAATTTTCTGAGGTTGGAATATGAATAGGGTCTTTTGTTTGCATCAGTAATTCTCTTAGTGAAAGGGAAATTGCAACAAGAACCAAAACTTAGTCATAAATTTAGCTCACTGCTGCTCACCATGCTTAAATTTACCTACTTTTACAATTGATTCTCTTATATTGACACAAGGTGACAAAATTTAAAAGAAAGATACAGTTAAATTACTTAATCCCAGTAATATATAACAGTTACTTATTTTATTGACCCTGAGAGAGTTAAAAGTTGACTCCTAGGAGTATTTGATCTAAGGCAGTATCAGTAAAGAACTAAATAAAACTGTCTTGCAATAAATCTGATTGTTCTATCATGTCTGCTACTCCATCACCAACTTTACATTTTGAGTTCTTAGTATCATTTCTTTAAAATAATTTAACTGGAGGAAGAAGGGCAGCATCCAAGACCTTATTGCAGGTCTTCCAAGACTTGTGGGAAGAAGGAATAAAGTTATCTTCATATCAGAGACCTGATCTGAATGCTTGCAAAAGAGTGGACTCTGTTAAAAGCATCCAAGGGCTAGATGGTGGTATCAAACTAGGTGACAGATTATGTCTGTCACCTAAGAATAAGAGTGGTCTCCCTCTCTTATGGGTCTCCATATAATTTCTGACTGCCAAATTTCACTCACAAGGCTCTGGTTGTCTCAAACCTATGATAAAAGACGCTTGGTCAAGATGTCATAAAGTGGGATCGAATATATAACCGCATAATTATGGGGTGAACATTTTTAGCCACCTAGCATATTGTAGTTAAAGAAATAAATTCCTTGTAAACTGAGTCTAAAGTATGACTGATGAGTTGGAAACAGGTGAAACAGTAGTGCCCATGGCCCTTTTTTCAGGTCTGCCAGGACGAGTGAGAGAAAGGAAGAAAATTACAATATCTTGTATCCTCTCTCTATAACACATTGGACACATACAAAAGAAACCAATATTGATTTCTTATATGATATAAATACTGAGAAAAACTGGTTAGCTTTTGGTATACCAATCAGTCTTTGGCAACATGACAAAGCTTGATAATCATCATAATAATGATGCATCACTTTTGTTGTCCAGTCTGTTGATATATATATGTATATATATATATATATATATATCTGATATTGGCACACAGCCACACATTTGTAGAGAAAGGCTATTGTAGATAGAATGTACCCTTCTGTATGACTAGAGAGATGAAAAGCAAAGTTAACTCCAGTGGGATATAATTTCGGAGTGAAGCTAAATACTGAAAAGAGTTAGTATAGTTATAGTCATGTCACTGACCCATTATAATAAAACGAATTAATTATTATTATTATTATCATTATTATTATTATTATAATTAGGCAGTGAGCTGGCAGAATCATTAGCATACCAGGCGAAATGCTTAGCAGTATTTCATCTGACTTCACATTTTGCCGAGGTTGACTTTGCCTTTCATCCTTTTTACTGACAGTAGAATTGTGTCAGACCAATTTCCTATAAAACTTTGACACTTTTGGGAATATGGAATTATTAAAAAAAGAATGAAAGTGAATGTCAGCATTTGTGTATGTGTGTGTGTGTGTGTGTGTTTGTGTTAGATAGCAAACATGACACTGCTTTCCATGATGTAATTTTTTCAGTTTCAATACCTGGTCTCAGACCAAATTACTCACCAAACAAGTACAACTCTGAAAGTAGCAACATAGTTGAAGTAGAAAATCATTTGATAGACTATCAGGGAGCTTATCTTCTACTCTAAACTACTCACCAAAGAGTGATATGTATTTAGTGTAGCTTCATTGCAACTTGAACTTTAAGCTTTGAAGATGTTCAATGATGAGGATTCTCCAAAATCTTTTGGAAGTTGTTTGATATAGGAATCTTTAATTAAGGAAAATAGGATTGCAACAATAAAATCTCTACTACTAAAAACACTAATTCTCAAGCTTATAAATTCAAAAAGAGCAGCCATTACTTTGAATTTCTGCTTATTTCTGTATTGCTGTTTGAGGAATTATAGAAGTTGTTGAGACTGATTTTATTTGTTTTTAGGAAGGCAAAATTTTAAAAGTGAATATTACTAGTATTATCATTCTCATTTCTAGTAGTATATTGTAAAATACTTGTTGGCTGTTGATAAAGACTTGAGTTTGTTGGGTACAAATCATTGACCTTCTGACCAATAAACAGGTATTTTAATTAACTGACCAACTGCAACTAATATCATGCTTGCTAGATTACTTTAAAATGTCACAGTTAAAACCTTTTCCATGGAATAGTTTGGAATATCTCCTGTATAGTTTTTTAAGCTTCCATAGAATTGATAATCAAAATAATGTGGAAGTTTGTCTTAAAAATCCACTTAAAAAGATGGAGACCATTGAAACTGTTTAAAATATTCCTGACAATTGAGAGACATGGTTTCATTTCATACACTTTATTAATTGCATTGATTATTTGCCAATACATTACTTTGAAAATGTCTGATATGATGAAACTGAGATCTGGCCAAAAAAGAGACAGAGACATAGCTTAATGAAACATCATAAGAGGAAGCCTGATCATTTATACAGGTGTTAAGTGGTGATTAGAGAGGCTGAGAGTTAATTGTTTCAATATTGATATCTAACACTCAATCACAGCATCTTCAGAATTGCTGAACAAAGGATCGGCTTGAAAGGAAAAGAACATAAGAATAAAAATAACAATAGAAATCTAAAGTGAAATGAGAGAAAATTAATAAATAAAAAATATATGGTAAAACACTAGTAGCAAAATTATACATTTAGTAGACAATTGAGATTGGAGTGAAGTTTTTCTTCTGACATTCTCATTTCTAATAAATTTATTCAAAGAACAAACCAATGTCATACGACAGCATATAGTTGTCCCTCCCTCCCTCCCATTTTTTTCTCTCCATTAAAAGTAAGCTGTGGAAAGTTCAAGAAAATTCTTCATTTGATTACTCTTGATCCTTCAGATTAATTTGATATTATTCAATGATCCCTCAGAATAGATGTAACTGGTAATTTGTCTTGGTTAAAAAAAAAAGTGGGGTTCTATTACAATCACCTATCTCCCACTCTTCTAAATTAGACACTGATGTCAGATATGCAGTTTTATAAAATGTTGGCACTAATTAATCTTGGTTAGATTACAAATATACTTGCACGTTTTTTTAGCTATACCAAGCTGTATTTTTAGTCTCCAAATACCATGCAGATATGATGTCACTGACATTCTCTCTTGAAGAGTGAGCTAACAAACAAAATATCTCATTCATATATGTTTAACATACATTTCAACCTAAATAATTTGTCAAGACCATTATCTAAGAAATATTAGAAATTTGCAACAAGAAATACACAAAAACTTTTGCCAAAGAAAGCAAAAAGTTGTTGAAACATTCCAGTAAAAACACATATAAACAAAGCAAAATACTGTTAGCAATTAATTCATTGCCAAAAATGCTTAAAGGATAAAAGAAATGAAATAATGAAATGGTTTTAACAGTTCTAATTATTTTAAAAGTCAACTCAAAGAATTTGATAGAAAATTCTTCCAAATGCTTTGTATTTTACAAACCCAAAAAAAGTGGTTAAGCAAATGTTTAAAACAAAGATAGCTTTGTGTAACATTTGAACAACTTATATTGTAAGATCAGATAGCAGTGACAAGAGAGGTTTATGTTGCAAAACAGATTTAGATATATTTCCAAACTTACATAAATTTGTCAAATTCTGAAAATATAAAAGTCAGATAGGCTAAGCAATTATTTCAATGTAAAAATGTAGATAAAATCTTACTTTTTGTTAATTATATTTGTTTATTATTATTATTATTATTATTATTAATGCAGTTGTTTTGGAAATCGTGTAGCAATGTTATCTTTTTTCTTTAACAACAATAATAATCTAAAATATGCCCCTAATTAAATCAGCAAACTTCTCAGTAGTTCCCAGAATAAATTTAAGAGTTTCCAATAAAACTCAAGTCAAAAAATAATTTAGCAAGGACAGCTTTAAGCTGCTGACAAGTAAATAAGAACAACAACAATAATAGTTTCTAAAGTACCTTTGTTATTGATAAAATAACAGAACCAACTTACAATGACTAAATAGTGAAAATATTAAAGATAATTTGAGTTGCTTTACATCGATGTGATGTAAAACAGGGAACATTGGTTTAGGAATGGCTATGACTACACATCAACTCCCTGCAAAATCTCAAATTTATGTTTTTCTTGAAAGTTTTGAAGATGATTGAAAATAATTTTTAAAAAAATGTAGTAACAATTATGAAAGTAAACTTTAAAAATATAAATATCATTAAATAGAAGACAACAATTGTGGATGTTTTTGATTTTTTGTTGTTTTTCTTTTTTTGTTTTTGTTTTTGCTAGTTGCAGAAGTGTGATTAGAGTAATGCTACTCATGAATGACCAACCCGTACTAACTAGATACTATATAGGAAAGTAGCAATAGAAGATAACAGTCAATTAATAGGGCCCACTCCATATATATATGTGTGCCACTGAAGACTAGTGGCAATGGAGAAATTTGCAAACAGGAGCTTGCGAGAAGAAACTAAGAGTACAACTTCTGGTGGGGGTCAGTACGTAGAATCTAATATGCCATATCAAAATATTTACAACTCTGTCACAACATTAAGTTTCCCCAAAGTTATTCATTAATGTACCAGCCACTGATGAATGTCTGAGGAGACCAGTGATGAGCACACTTTTTTCATTTTTTTTTTTTGTGTTTCAATTTAGAGGTACATCTATACATACACACACACACACACACCTCACATGCATACATACAGACAGACAATCATCCACTTCTATAGGCAGGCAGCAACCATTTCACATACACACTTTGAATCATGTCAACAAGTGATGAGAAAAGTACGATAAAAAGCAGTCAATTATTGTGCTTATATGGAGGACTAACTAAAAGAAATTGTCAGTCCTGGGTGCTAAAGCTCAATTCTTTCACTTGCAGAAAAACACAACTACAGTCAGTGATTTGAAAACTTTTTTGATCAATGAGAATAAATAATTTTAGTGTGGAAAAATTTCTCACAGCCAACAAAGAGGATCTTCATAAAAATGTTAAAACAATTATAATTTGCTTTTATCTGTTTTTTTTTAATTATTTTTTTTTTTAGAAAAAAAAAACGAAAACTGAGTGCTTTTTTTTCTTTTTGTTTGGTCTCATAGAGTTGTTTATGTTGCAGTCTGAATTAGTTGCACCGTGCAGTCTGCTGCTGTCATAGTTACAACCCTATACTATTCAAGGAGTCAAAACAGACAACTGATTAGATAGAAAACATCTCAGAATTTTTCTTTCTTTTCTTTTTCTTTTTTTCTTGGAAGTGGTTGGTGCTTTTTAGCTCAATATTTCAGTTGTCTGAAGAATGGTGCATCTCCAAGCAGTCTTTTGACAACACTAAGGTTGGTGATATGAAGTTTTAAGAATAGTTCAAATGGAGGAATATGTTGCAACTCAAGTTGTTTTGAAGAATTTGGAATTCCAAAGGAAACTTGCAAAGTATCAATATGTAGTTAAACACAGTCTTGAACAAGTCTGTGATGTGACAATGTTAAAATGATTTGATACTTTTAACTTCAAGAATGGTGGGAGAGAGGAAATGTGATGATAACCATAATAATGGTTGATTTACCCTCAAATGTTAAAAAAAAAAGTTTTTAATAATGTTAATTGGCCAAAATTTGTCACTGATATGACTAACAAAACATTGTGTTATTGTTGGCACAAAGAAATGGTTGTTTTTTTTTTCTTTCTTTATTCTTTTTTCTTTTGTTATATTTGAGGCAACAGAATTGTATTATCAAACTAATGCTAAAAGGGAGGGAGCTAGGTAGAGTGGAAGATATTTTGGCAGTCTGTCTTCCAGTTGTAAAATGGAATTTGGTTTCAATAAAGTTGGTTAGCAGCCATTGGAAGCATTTGAATTCCATTAAGTCGCCAACAGGTTTCAGATGCTGAGGAGGGTGGGGAGGGACTTTCTTCTGAAACTACACTAATTGACACCCCACCACACACACAATGACCTGGTTGAAGTATTAATTCATCCAGTGAAGATAACTTACAAAATATTAAATAACGGATGTTACTGTTAAGTCTTTAGCTGCTGCATGGAACTGGAAATAAATCAAAGAAGTCATTAAACAAATAACTGACATTACAAACAAAATATATGGAGCTCACTAATTGTAAAAGTATTTAATAAATTAGTACATCAAGTTTTCTGATTGGAGTGAGTTATCCACAGAGTTAAATCACACCTTTTACAAGCTGTATCCAGTCAAATAACTGAGATTAAAAAAAAATTTAACAATAACAAAAACATAAATAAAATAAAAACACACATACACACATATTAGAAAGTAAAAAAAACAACAACTTTGTACACTGAAAACAT
The DNA here is from genome assembly GCF_046866305.1 of Octopus bimaculoides. Lineage (NCBI taxonomy): Eukaryota > Metazoa > Mollusca > Cephalopoda > Octopoda > Octopodidae > Octopus > Octopus bimaculoides. Next base: position 36,522,597 of record NC_142948.1, on the reverse strand, counting down.
TTTGTTTGAAGCTCTCTTCCCCCCCTTTATTTGTTTTTCTTAGTTGTGAATTTCAGTTGAAATATCAGTCTTTGTGACATACTATTCAATTCTGCAGATACATATATTTGTGGGCAGCAAGTGTAAAGAGTAAGATATATATATATATATATATATATATATATATATATATATATATATATATATATGTATATGTATATATATATATATAAAGAGAGAGAGAAAGAGAGATGGGGGTTAGTAAACAGAAGTTATTATAATCAGTGAGAAATGCACAGCGGCAAGTTGAGGCACAAAAACACTAAAATAGCAAACATGAATAATGAGCAAAAGAAAATTGAGATAACAGTTTTAATGGGAGGTGAACAATAAACACAGAAATAACAGACGTTGACAAAAATATTGACCATTAACATTCGACTTAACAGTCAACAGAAATATCTAGATCTTTAAAAAAAATCTTAGTATTACTTCATAGTCAAAATCTACAGCTATTTTAGGAAGCTGTCAATTTAATTTGATAAACTTTGTAGAAATTTAATGAATAAATTGTTTCATTATAGAAATTCACAATGAATAACGTATTTTTTTAATGTTGTTATTCAGAGACAAACTCTGAAAATATCAAAGTCAATTAATACAACAAATTCTAATGGTTGTATAAAGTTCCCCCATAATTTTTGTAGCATATGAATAAATGTCAAAATCTGTTATAATTAGCTAAATCAGAAGAAGCAAATGAAATTTCAGTGAAACCTCAGAGAATATTCAACAAGATGAAGCTGGAATCATTTGATTTAGGCATTTAAAGAACAAGAGAGAAGAAAAAAAAAAAGGTATAGTTTCGGGGGTTTTAACTTTCTAGAAATAGGCCACATGATGGTTTAATTTAATTAGTAAACCTTAACACTGTTTTATCAGGTACACCTGAATAGTCAGAACCATCTTGACTGTAATATCTATACTTTTATTAAAAGTAGTAGTAGTAGTAGTAGTAGTAGTAGTAGTAGTAGTAGTAATAATAATTTCTCACATCGGCATGAAGTTTGAAATTTTTAAGGATGGAACAATGGAAAGTTGTGACAATCATGCCTTTCTCAAGAGCATCAGTGACATAAGTGAAATAAAATGGTTCTAAATGAGAAGGAAACCAGAGTTACTGGCTTCTTTCTCAGAGAACTTATCACTGTACTGTGCTGCTTGCTACGATATGTATTTGTTTCTTAACATAGGAGGGCTTCAAGCCTGAGATTTTTATAGGGATGGGGGTGGAAATAAGTTCTTCGTGCTTTTCCAAAGGTATTAGTGACATAGATGAAATAGCTGCAACCGGGAATTGAAACCAGGTTCAGAGTATACTTGAGTTTACCTCTAGTTTATGGCACTTGTCTGCCATCATGTATACAATGATTTAATGTTTTTACTGAATCACACAGTCACATATTTAAAGGGGAAAGGGAATAAAACTGTGTGGTGTTCATGCCTTTTTCAAAGGCATTAGTGACTAAAGTAAAGTGAATCAGATCCAACTAGGAATTGAAACTGGGTCGCAGGATTCGGTTTGCTGAGAGCTTGCCTCTAGTCTACAGTAGTTTCCTGTCACAATATATAATAGTAATCACACCAAACCAAAAATTATTAGCAGCACCAGTATTCATGGGTGGTAATATAACCCTTTATGAGAGGTTTTAACATGTATAATAACAGTTCACACTGGACTAATTCATTGAATGTCAGTACCAGTAAAAACAAATTTGGTATAATAGAAAGAGTTTTTTTTTCTTTTGTTTTGTATTTTGTTGTGAAAAAGTGAAAAATACGTTAATCTTGTTCCATTTAAGTTTCCATATTTTCCTATTTCCAAAATCAAAATGTAGAACACCTTAGGAATACTGTAAATATTTCTGTACATCAAAAGAAATTATTATTAGCACTGTGATGTTCTTAAAGATTGAGGTCTTTGTATACATTTATGCCAGATTCATGACAATAACACCCATTAGCTCCCTTCAGGCCTTAATTTAGCTGCAGTTAAGAACCCAAAGGGTAAAAACCAATTTGTTTATTTTATTTTCCTGTTGGAGTATGAAGAGGACGTTGTCGTTTAAATTTTTATCCAACATCAACAACAACAATTATGATGATAATAATAATAATAATGATAACGGTATGATCATTTAATGTTGGGAGCAGTCTTAAGTATTAGCTGCCAATCTTAGATTGAGTCAATCACTTTTAACAACATTGCTGAAGAAATTAATCTACTCGAACCTTAAACTAACTACTTAAGCACTTTTGAACAAGTGAAAGGAAGCAGTGGGTTAGAAGTTGTGTTAGAAATATCTCTCGTGGCACCCTAACTTTAGAGTTACTTAAATGGCATTCACAAGTTCTGACATGATTATCTTAAAACTAAAATCATTTAATTTTGAAGATAACTCCATTAGTAACTACTTCAATCTGATTGACTATTCTCATATAAACAACATGGACACAGCATTACACACATTTATGGCAAATACTATTTATCAAGTTTCCTCACAGGTGTGTCTATATACACTGAACCAATCCCAGAGGAAATGTGTATCAGATTTCACTGCATGGGTAACACTTAGTGGCTATATAACATAAAACTGAGACTGTGCCATGCAGCAGTATTATGTTATCAAGCAGCTGCAATGTGTGGTGTTACAGCATATGATTATATTATATGTTATAGCAGATAATGATTCTATCACAGGTAGAGCCCTTATTGTCTGACATATAGAACTTATAGCACTTCAACATCATCAAATAAATATAAAATACAATCAGAAAATCTATTGCAGAATTTAATTAAGTGAGAAGAACAAGGAAAGTGTAAATAAATATTACTAAATTCTACAATATAAAAAAAAAATATTTACTATAATCTATTCACCTTTTACATACACTCAACAAAATTCAGTTCACTCAATCCCAAACTAAAGAAATGGAGAAATTCTGCAAGAGTGAGACATTCTTATATTGCCAACTTCACAAAAATTAGGGTGCCATGAACAACCAGATATGATATTGATTTAATGATAATAATTGTCACTTTCTTGTTTCATCTTGTGGTAAAATGGAATTATTTGGTATTTCAATGGGACAGATTTTTAAAGTACAATGTAGCTAGATCGAAAGACTGAACTGTAAATGGAAGCAGAAATGCAATTCCACTACTGACACAGAGACCCAAATGCAAACATTGCTTTATGATAGATGAAAGGCATACACATATGTTTTTAATAGTATTCACTGAGATAAATTCAGAGAAGCAAATATAACACACACACACACACACACACAAAGCACTTAGTTGACAATGTATGCAAGGCTAAGTAGAGAAAGATGGATTAAAAATAAAAATTAAATCAATTGTTAAAATTCTATTAGAAAAGGTGAATGTACACTCTAGTTCAATACCCCTTCACTTTCCAATGGTTTGTAGATTTGGTTACCAGAAAAATAAAAATTAATTCATTTGCTGAAGAAGGCAGACAGCAGGCAGAAAGTATAACTGCAGCAAGCATTGCCTTTAATTTCCAATCAAATGTCTGTATTTCTGTTATCCTGAAGCTATATAAAAGGAAGTTTAGGGGGAATATACATAAATAATTGACACAGTAAACACAAATAGAATGAAAAATAAAGTTAAATTGTTTTTGTAAGAGATGGAACAACAATAGACAATTTCAAGGTTATTCTTTTTCCTTTACAAAATATTCTCAAGACAGAATTCACCTAGCAACAGGAAATGACACTGGTAATATAAACTACATCAAATGATATTATTTGCTTTAAGTTTCAATAAATGCTTTTAACTAGACACACAGCCAATTTTCACTGGGAGTGGTCATGGGAGAGGATAGAGTTGATATAGTCATCATCATTTATGTATTACTAGTAGTCATTTTATCAAATTCAGAAAGATGAAAGGTAAAAGAAGAAAAATTAATCCTCACAGAGATTTGAGCTCAGAATGTGCAAGAGAGAGTTAATTAAAAAAAAATCAATCTAATGCTTTTACTATTTCTACCAACTCTAATCATTCTGCCAGGTTTCAATAGATAATAATTTGGTTTAAAATACCAAATACTACCAATTGATGGAATAAATTCATACAAATTGAAATTAATATGGTTAGAGCTTTAGAGATTTTCTTGAGGCACAACTGGTTGGAATGATATTGTCAACCTATTGACTACTATATTCTGGTATGCTCAGTTCATTTAAATCTAAACAGACACTATAAAGAGTTAAAGTTTACCACAGTAAACAGTGAGAGTAATGGTTAATTAATGTAAGCATCTCATTAGCTTCTTGTTCCAAGTTCAAATCTATGGATTTATCTTGGAGAAGTGGATAGATTCTTTGTGCTGGTCTGACCTTGCCCTAGATTTATTACATGAAAACTTAAGCATTCACTAGTGCTTTAACAATCATTCTTCTATAATTTCATTCACATCCAGCTGTATTTGACTGATATTTTATTTTATCAACTCAAAAAGAATGAAAAGCAAAGTTCGATCTTGGCAGGATTTGAACTCAAAACATAAATAGACATAATTAAATACTACAAAGCTTTTTGTCTGATAATCTAAGCATTTTTGCCTATGGAACTAACAGTATTGAAAAAGAAAAGGAGAAAATAATGGGTCTTTTGCAAACAGTCTTAATGTTTGTGGATAAAAGAAAGAGTGGGAGGGGGAGTACATGTGGAGCAGGAGTTAAGGAATTATTGTGGTATAAACAACATGTAGTTCAGTATCCCCTTTAGATATAGCAACACAAACTTAGTTACTACTTTTAAGAGATACTTAACTGGAAAACAAATGAAGGAAATTCTCTGCCACCTTCTGATATAAGTGCTGAAGGGCATGGGTATTTTTTGAAAACCCTTTACCACATAAACAGGATGTTGAACAACAGGGAACAGTAATATGAATGACAAAACTCCTTGTGCATATACACATTCATCCATTAAACTTGAGAGCGGTCTGTGATTTAAGGAATCTGTTACAATACGAATGAACACAAAGACTGCACTTTCCATTGATCATACGCTATTTTGAAGTGGATACCACTCTTTTGACACTTTATTCCAATGTGCATATAAGACTTTGTTAAAATGACTGCATCAATAAAAGTTAATCTTGACAAGTGACATAATTTGAACACTGAAATATGATTACAAGACCAATTACAGAGATACTGCCTCAAGGCGCCAGGTAATGAAATCTCTTGGAATGCTCATGCTTGCTGTAATATATATATATATATAGTTGTATAAATTACATTTATTACAAGAACTTATCAAACCTTTAAAGAGAATCAACACCAGGATTTTCTGTAAATGTACTGAAGTATTCAAATTTCTGAATCAGAAGTCAATTTAGCTATATTTAACAGTTTATCATTGCCACCACTAAAATAAATAATATTTTCTGCATGTATGATTTCAGTCATGAGACAAGACAAAAAAGGCCTATACACGTAAATGTCTGTGTTGACAGCCAAAAGAGTGAAAGTCATTAACTGAGTAATATGATACCCACTACCTGCACCCTGCCCCAAATTCACCAGTAAAGTTTGCAAGCTGTATTTGAAGCTACTTACTTTAAAGTTGGAGATTTGTAGCATTTGTCTATGCTCACTTATCAAGTTGAAGAACCATTATTATTATTATTAAAGTTAGTGTTAACATTTAATACAGGGAATATATTTTTAAAAAATGGTAAAAATTATGTGAGTATAGGAGACAACTGGACTTTTTTTCAGTCTTATTAGACTTTTTCAGCAAAGGACAGACTTCACCATACTTGCTGAAGTAGTGAAGAAGGGACCACTATATAAATGTACAAGAATGTACACTGCATGGATCAGTTTTCATTGATGACAAAATGATTTTGTTTCAACTTTCAGGTATTCACAAAAGTATACAGAAATACTGATGACAATAAATGAACTAGAAATACATTTCACTAATTTTGCAGACTTCTCATGATTCTAGAATGTTACATATTCTCTTACAAACTACTACTAAAATTTATTATTGTAAAATCTGAGATGAAAATGAGAAATTGGGATATTCATGACTTTTCAAGAGTGTTAATAATGTTAAAATGGGTCTGATAGGAATTTGAACACAAAGTATATATCCAGCACATTGAAAACATACTTAAGTCTACAATGTTAGCTGCATATTCCTGTCAAAACAAGATTGATAATATATGCAAACCAAGTTGAAGGTTTCTAATCAGGTTAAGATTTTTCCAGGCCTTGTCGGTTTATATATAAGTTGTTAGAAAGGCTGAAAGAGTTAAGTACCCAAACAAATATCTAGCAATGAAATTGTGATAGTTTTACTTTTGTAGTAACACCAGAATTTCATGGTCCTTAAGTTTGTTTTTGCCACCACAACTAAACATCATGTTGGAACTGCTGTTTGTGTGAGATTATTCTATTCATTTATTTATTTGATATCTATCTGAAGGGTAAATTCATAACAAATTCCTCAACAAACATTATAAAAGATAGATATCCTATAGGTAAAATGCTTGCCTTTCTTATAATTGAAATAATAGATAAGTTTTAATATACAAACTTGGTTTGTTTTTTTTATATATATATATAACTATTTAGAAATGTATTTCTGGAAAGAAAGATGAAGAAAAAGATCAACAGAAAATGTTTTAACTTATGAGATATTAATAGAGTAAATATCAGTCATTACAGAAAGAGATGGTAAAAGCTAAAGAGGCAATACCAACAATCTTAGCTGTCCCTGCAATATATCAATTAGAATAACATTAATGAAAATATCTACAGGTATTTAAGAAAGATAGTTAAAATAAAAAAGAAAAGAGAAAAGACTATCATGATGATTTAGAGGGTATGAATTTCACAGACATAATGGTAATATTTAATATTTCCTAGAAATGTATTGACACAGGCATGGCCGTGTGGTTAAGAAGCTTGAATCTCAGTCATGAAGTCCCAGCGTTGATCCCACTTTGTGGCATCTTGGGCAAGTGTTTTTTACCATAGCTTCGGGTCAACCCAAGCATTGTGAATGAAACTGGGTAGACAGAAACTGTGTGGAAGCCCATTGGATGGATTGTACCTGTAATTCAAAGTTCCAGTCTTGTCGCATATTGTGTCATGCTGGTTCATACTGAGAATTACCTTAAGGGTACATGTGTTTATGGAATACTCAGCCACATACACACATTAATTTAATGAGTAGGTTGTTCAGGTGATTGAATGACTGATTGCTCATTGTCAAAAATGACAGATGATCCATCATTATTTTTCAAACATTTTCATATGAGAAGGTAGTGGTTTAGAGAGGGAAGGACAGAGAAAAATAAAACAGTATTTGTAAAAATATTCAAAACATGAACAAATTAAAATTGTTATTCAAATATGCATCTGTAGCTTTATAAATAAAACTATGGCTTCAGTTGTATAAAATAGCATTTTGATGTTACATATTTATTATGATACAGCCATTTTATGAAAACTAGCCACGTTTGCATGCTATCAAATTATTTCTTACAAAGAGTGTATTTTATTATACTGTCATCATAAATTCATAATATATGTCAACAGTTAAACTAGTTTCCATTGCTTAAAAAGAAATTTTTTAAAAATGGCAGAACATAGAAACATAGGGGCAGTTTTCTTCCTCAGCAACTTTATCAATTCCTATAACAATCAAATCTGTTATTTTTACTTCTCTTTATTGCATTTAATGAGTTTAAGACTAAGCTTCACTGAGCATTCACTCAAAACTGGAAGGAAATTTTACATGTGAAAAATTAAAAACATTGAAATAGTGTAAACCTACATGATATCAAATATTGAAGATTTATAGCAAATTTCATTTAAATGTTTGAGATCGAAATAAATGGAGTTCAGAGATGAAAATCATGCTGAAAGAAAAAAAAGTCAGTATTTTATGTTGTGTGCAGCTTAGGAGCAATATACAAAAGTTGTACACACACATTGTATGTATAATTGAAAATAGTAATATAGCTGTTCATTCTTTTTTTTTTTTTTCTGAATCTTTTAGGGACCTATCTATAGGGCTGGTGCTTAGCTCTTGTTTCTGTAGAAGTAAAAATAAGGAGAAGGGGATAGGAAAAATATCTTTCCTCCTCAATAAAGTGCTGCTCAATTACATATTTTATCTAGGAAAACCTGGCACCTATTCCCCACCATGGCTATTTGAAATGAAGCATGTGGAGTTAAGCGCACAGTTTAAAAAACAATTGAATACCTGCTATGAGATATGAATTCATAATTATGAGTTTGGTAGTCCAGTAGTTTATCCTCTTGACTATTTCACTTTTATTCTGTGTGTGTGTGTGTGTGATCAGTGGCCCTGTGATAGAATCACATTGGTTTTAATATTCACTTTTAATCATTATTTTCACAATAGTACAGGTCATTAGATATCAAAGTCTTTCAGTGTCCATCTACAACCTGGTCATAGATATTCCATTCCACTGTATCTTTGATATGTAATCATATATACTGTTGTAAAAGTAGTCCTAAAAAGTAAATAGAACAGTGTATGTGTGTATTTAAATATCCAGTGTAATTCTACCAAGTTCCAACTGTCAGTTCTTTCTCTACACAGGATCTCAGTTCAAATCTCTTGGCAGGCAGGTACAATAAATGTGTGTGTATTTTATATATATATATATATATATATATATATATATATATATATATATGGAAGAGAAAGAGAGAGAGAGAGAAAGAGAGAGAGAGCCAAGACTGAAAAAAAAATCAAATAGAAGGAAACATACAAATTTACATAGCTGTGTATGTACAACCTTTTGTTTTCTTACACTCAAATATACATATACATATATATGTACAAACGCAAACACACATACACAAACACACACACGTATGTGTGTGTATGTATGTACATATATATATATATATATATATACACACATATATATATATATATATATAATATATATATATATATAAGTATGTGTGTGTGCAGAAAAGAGACATGGCAGACATACACAACAGGTATGTGCTTGCAGAAAAAACTAGATTCACAATCCAAATGTGAATTTAGCAAACATGGAAGAGGAGTGGATCATGTTAAGTCAGTAAGAATACTAATTTCAGAAGACCAATTTCCATAGAGTGACATTACTGCTAAGGATGGTCTGGTCAATAATTTTTTTTGTTCTGTCTTTTTAATTCCATTTTTAACAGTTGCATTTTTTTGTGTCATCATTTGAAATACCAGAACTGAGGTTTGAGGAAATAAAGACAATTCATCAATGTCAATGTCACGTAGCTGATAACTGGTATTAAAGAGCTTCTAGTGGCATAGATGTGTGTTTGTGTGCATGTACATATATTAAAGATATATGTGTATGTATTTGTGTGTACACATATACAGATATGTGTATGTGTGGATGCATAAGTCAACAGCACTAAAGAGCAATCGATAGATGCATCTGATTAGAAAAAGCCAAGAAACTGGCTGTTTATCACACTTATGAAGCATAGATATTTTTGATTGATTGATATGTTATGTGTGGGTAAGCTCCATAGAGTGGCACTAAGCTCCCTGCTAGCCGAACCTACAACCCCAATTTCAATTTCCAGTTGAGCCATTTCACTTCACTTATACCTTGGACCTGCAATTTTCCGGCCATAGTCAATCGACGGGATCGGGATTAATTAGCCCACCAAGCTGACTTGCTCTCGACACACTACATGAAGAGAGAATCTTCAGTTGTGTCACCAGCAACTCTTGTTGGGTTGTTGGTGACATATTCATTATATATATATATATGTGTATATATATATATATATATATATATATATATATATATATATATATGCATATACACACTCCTATGTATCTGTGTGTAGACACCAGCTGAACAGCTGTTGGTGCACCAAATTGGGGAGAGCAAACACAGACACACATAAAGAATAGACTACAATATAACCACTGTCCTGGATTAGATGCAGTTGGCACCCCTCGCAAGGAAATAGAGGAATGGTGGTAGAAGTCGACAGAGGAATATGTAAGCCCATGTTTTACATGTTGGTGTTTTACTCATATGTATACACAATGTAACAAATACTCAACACACAAGAATGGAAAGTGGGATATGGGGAAGGGGGATTAAATTAATTATGTAAATATTGGCACAAGGCCAGAAATCATGGGACCGGGTCATAAAGGATTGAATCAACTCAAGTACATGACTGGTATTAATTTTATCAATCCTAGAGAGACGAAAGGCAAAGTCAATCCAAGCAAAATTTGAACTTGGAATAGAGATGGATGGAACTAAATACTGTAAGGCATTTAGTCTCGAAATCTACCATTTCTGCCAATCCATCACTGTCATGAAGAGGTTTGGGACTAAATTTGAAGGGATTGAGAGAAGAGGGGGAAAAGAAATGGAAAGACAGAAGTATAACGGTAAAAATGAAATGAACTGGGATGGGGTGGACATGACAAAAATATGATGTAGATTGCTGGTGGAGGGGGGATTATTAGAAGAACTGGATATGGAAGAAAAGGGACATAGAATGGGTATGGGTGTGTTGTGTATCCCCGTGCACTCACACAGTAGTATTCTTAGTAGTAATTGTAATAGTAGTTGCAGTAGTAGTTGTTGTAGTTGCTGCAGTATTATCATCAATGTCATTAGTATTACTCGAAAGTAATAACATCAGCAGAGTAGTAGCAGTAGGTTGCAGTATGGTGGCGAGTGGACAGGCAGTGGCAGCCTACTGTCTGACACAAGTTTTGTGACAGTAATTACTACTCTAGCTGATCCACTGATGTCAGTTGGAAGTGTCGCCGTCTCCTGGCTCAGCAAACAGACCACGTACGTCCAAAGTGTTGGCTAGATCCAGCATGCTTTTGTAGAGCAAAGGATGTTCCAGAATTTCATCTGTTGGTAACGATGGGTGAGAGGTAGGGAAATAGCTGGGACCCTGCAAACCAAGAGGAAAATATTGAATTAAGGTTCTATACATTGAATCCACAATACAGAAAACAACACAACTATGTCTATATTTAACAGAATTGATAATAACTTTTTTATATTAGAGTGAAGATGGATGAATAAGCATAAAGTAAACCACACATTTCAGTTATTGTTGCTGTTAAGTTGTCCCAGTCTTCTCTGATGGGATAGTGCTACATCCAAGATGTGGTACCCAAGAGAATACTTGAGAACAATGTGTAAATTTGTATGTTGATATATCTAGGCTGTTTGAGTTGATCAGCAGTATTCCATCCAATTTTGACAACTCAGTCTTTATTGTGGAGGCCATCCTCAGCCTTGCAACTTGAACATGCAGGTTTCATTTCAAAAGAAGTAGGTTGACTGACAATTTAAAACTCCCTCATTGACCCAAGTAATTCCCATTTTTAAAGACATCAGTAAGTCTGTTGAGAGTTATTGCCTCCTGTATTGAGCGGACTGAGGAAGTACATTTGAAGCTCCCCCCATTTTGTAACTATTTGGTAATGGTTATAAGTGACTTTTGTAATATTGTGGAGACAATTCTTGACTGACAGAGTTAGTGATATACTTGTACACAAATAACCATCTCTTCCCCAGTTCTATTTATTGATTCTAAAGAGATTCTGACAGAACTTGTCTATGGCACCTGAAGCTAATACATCTGTTCTTTATCTACAATATTTCCACACTATCAGATGATCTCTACTCAATAAAGAATTTGTTCTTTAATCTCAAAAGAAATTAATGGAACACTGAAATATTCTAAAGTGAACATTAAAGTTTTAGAATTGAAAATATCATAGTAAGCATAACATATCTACCTTGAAGCCACGGTGTAGAATTAAGACTATGTAACAGAAAACAAAGCGTAGCAGTAGAAGACGAAGAAAGTCATCACCAAAAAACTGCATAAAGGAATGATCTGAAGACCAAAAATAAAAAATAAAAAATTATATCAACATATGTAATGAGATAATTTTAAAAACACTGAAAATACATGTCTCAATCTGCTGTTTATCATAAGGTCTTGCAGTTGGTATTTTTAGATATGAGACATTAATATTCTATTGATAAACTAGAAAATTTCATTGTTAATAGAATTAAGTTTTCAAGCTTGCTATATCATAGAAAAGAAAATGAAAAGAGTATCAATTATGGTTTAGGTGTAATTTTTACTGTGAAACAATTGCATAAGCTGTCCTGTTTTAAAACCTAACACTTCTTAGTTATATACTTCTAATTATGAAAATATCTGAAATATAATTTTATATAAATAGGTTTGTTTGCATAGACTGGATACTAGCTGTATTACATTATAGTAACAATTCTCAACTTTTTACCATTGCAACCCATTTTGTCAAATTAATAATCTTCTGTGGCACTTCAAAAACAAAATCCAGTAATAAATATTTCTTGAGGAAATATTCTTACAGTAAATATATTGTGGCTCCCATTCAGTCTGTGGTTTGATGTATAATAATTTCATGAACATTTTACATTTTATTAAATATTTCAAATGTAAAAGATTTTCTCTTGCAACTTTTTCAGAGTGATACTGGAAACCAATTTTGGTTGGGCCTCTCTAAATTAGGAAGTGCAGCAGTTCAGCATGTTTCATATTCCTCATTCTCTAGATTGTTGATACTAAATGCCATGTCAGCTTTGCTTGGTTTGCTGATCAAACATTTAGGAACAAGTATAGAGGCACACCATACAGATGTAAGATATTTAATATGTTGGTTTAGTTCAGACATCATATGATTGATGCTCTAGATTTGATCATCTCATCCTCAAGCACTCTTAAGCTTTAGGATTTAAACATGTCTCTTTAAAAATAAATAAAGACATTAGGAAGCTTACTAATGAAGTTTTTTTCTGGCTACACTGACCAGATCAAGTGACTTCGGTGAAGCTTCCTTGTTGGTTTAATTTATTTAGAATCTGCAAACTAGAATGTGAAGAAAGAACCTGTCTTTGGTTGGGGAACAGTCATTGTAAACCAGAAATCTGGCCAAATTCAGACTGTAACAACACAAATTTTTAAGTATTTTACTGTACTACCAATATTTACTTTACTGAATGTAGATCAGTGGTCAAAACTATAAACCACACATTGGCAGACTTTTGGTATAAATGCATGAGATTCTTTACTGTATATATTATATATCTATCTGTATACTACTGTCTTCTACATAAAATGTCTTAAGATGCCTTAGATAAAGGATAAAGAATGGAGATATGATTACCTAATTTCCTTGAACGAGTAAATAACTTGGATGCTTCTGACATAAACTTATCTACATGGCTCTGGCACTTGTCCCAGGTTGTGATAGGAATGTCCCCAATGTTGCATACATAGCAAAATGCCATTAGGGGACAGTGTAAGAAGAGAGTAAACAGGTTGCCTTTCAGATGTTGATCTGTAAAATAAGAAGCAAAATTAATATACATTGATGAAATTGTAAGGCATTCTGTTCAACTAAAAATTCTGGCAGTCCACCATCCTTGACTGATAACCTAATATATTAATTTGGAAATATGGCAAAACATTTTGTCTGATACTCTAGTGAAGCCTTAGAGCTTGCCTAAGCTTTCAGTTTTCTTCCCATAAGAGAATGGTGGTTGAAATTTAAAAAATTATTAACAATAGACATTATAAAGTTAAGATGAACATTAAAAAAATATTTTGCTTCTTAAAAGAATTCAGGAGGAAAATAATTATTCAAAGGCTAATTGTGAGAAGAAATACATGAACACACATATACTAACCTTGCATTGTTGATGGTAACTGCTCAGGGGACAAAAGGCAGACAAGCGGTTGACCAAAAAGGTTAGGAAAACACTGAAAGATATATTCAAACAAATCACGTAATTATCTTGTTTCTTTTCAACATCTTTTTAAAATATTTTTCTCTATATATATCATATAATCATGAGTGTATATAAGATATGAATATAACCAGTTTTATGGATGAAATAATGAGTATTCTATGGGCATAGACATGAACAAATAGTTAAGAAGTTCACCTTGCAATCATGAGACTCAGGGTTTGATTTCACAGGGTGGTACCTTTCACAAGTGTCTTTTACTTTAGTCTCATATCAACCTAAGCTCTGTGAATTAAATCAAGTAGAATGAAACTGTGTAGAAGCCCATCATATGGATTACGCTTGTAATCTGAAGCGCCGCTTTATAACACATGCCATCATGCTGATTCTGTATGAAGGTTACATTAAGTATTTGTTGAATATTCAGCTGCTTTCTTACAATGCTTGTGGGATGAAGGAAGAAGGAATAACTGGCTCAAATACTTGCAGCAAAGTAGACTAAGCTAAAAACATCAAATAGCCAGAAGGCAGTGTTAAACCAGACGATAGACTAAGTTAACCAGCCAAGTTCTGTTGACCGAACAACCAAAACAAAACTGAATTTGATGAATATACAATAATAGTCATGTTCTATAATAATATAGATATAAGGCAAATGGTAAAGTAATGTTCCAAACCTAAGGCAAATGGCATAGCAATGTTCCAGATACAAGGCAAATGGTAGAGTAATGTTCCAGATATAAGACAAATAGTATAGTATAGTAATGCTCCAGATATAAGGCAAATGGCATAGCAATATTCCAGATATAAGACAAATGGTATAGTAGTGCTCCAGATATAAGGCAAACAGTATAGTAATGTTCCAGATGTGAGGCAAATAGCAAAGTAACAATCCAGATATAAGGCAAATAGCAAAGTAATGTTCCAGATATAAGGCAAATTGGTAGAGCAATGTCCCAGATATAAAGCAAATGGCAGAATAATGTTCCAGATATAAGGCAAATGGCATACAATTTAAAGAAACCTCCTTTTCAAACAGAACTTGGTAGTCAATATGTAACATCCCTGTGTCATAAGTCCATAGAAGCAAACTTAAAAATAACTTTTAAAATAAATCAATAATGGAAGATACCTTATTAGGAGTATTACTTCACTGATTCTTTATTTTATTGACACTGGAAGGAAGGTGAAAGGCAAAGTTGACCACAGTTGAGTTTTGATAAACTAAATATTGTAAAATATTTTCTTCAATAGGTTAACAGTTTGGTTAATCTGCTACAGTGTATTTGAGCTGAATACAACACAAGCCTCAGTCATAGCTGCCAGGGATAGGGAACAGATTATCAGAAAATGTTAATATAACTAAAAACAGACTATTTTGTCATGAATGACAGTCTCTTGGAGTAAAAAAAGAAAATGCCTCATTCGGATTTTATATCAATTCTTTTCTTGGGTCCATCAAAGGGATGTGTGTATGTTGAGGAATATCTGTTTTACTAGTTCTTTAGTTTGTTTTAGCCATCACAACTAACACTATACTGGAACACTGTGTTTATAGAGGCTCGGATACCTCGGAAGGTACACAAAAAATAAGAAGTATACCTTAGTTCACTGGTAGTGAACAGCTGACTCTGTAATACATCTCCAGTGTTAGAAGCTGTGCAAAGGCAATAATAATAATAATAATAATAATAAGGATTCTTGATAGAATCAGGTACTTGAAAGAATATACACCAAGTAGGGTTGGATAGCTTATATATATATATATATATATTATATATATATATATATATATATATATCATGAACAAGATATAGTCTGTCAACCCATATTGGAGTGTATGATTGTATCAGAACTAACTCAGACTGTATTGACCCATTCAATCCTTGTCAGTATTGAAAGCTGATATAAGATGATGATGATGATAATGATGGTGGTAGCTGTAGTGATGATGGTAATTGTGTTTACAATGTATACATACCTGAAATGCGGAACTATTATCACTATCGCAGATGAGAAACAATGGCTTTCTAGTGTAAGGATACAAATCACCTGGATGTAGACTGAAATTAAAATAGTTCACCTAATTAGCAAAGGTTTGCATAGATTATTAACAAACATAATAAATATGATTAGAATGAGAAGGTCAAATCTGATACCGAGATAAGTTATACTGAAGAATAAAAAGGGGAGAAAAAAATGGTGCCTAGTTAATTGTTTTTGGAATATTTTAATCAGAAAGCAGTCCAGACAGTATATAAAGCTCAGGCATAGACATGTGCTTAAAAAGTTCACTTCACAATCACATGGTTCTGGGTTCAAAACCCACTGAATATTACTGAGCACATTTATCATCTATTGTAGCTTTGGATATGATTGACCAATACCTTGTAAGCAAAATTTAGTAGATAGGAACTGTGCAGAAAACTTGTATACATATGATATGATGATGGACTCTCCCATAAAAGATGACATCTGAGTATTCAGCTTTTGCCAAACAATCTGCATAAATGATTTGTTTATAGTGATCAAATGTATGTATTGTATATCAGCTCACCACTCTCTCCATCAAATCAATGTTGTCTGAACAGGTGGATGGTGTGCTACGCATCAGGTTTTGAAGTGATCGCAGAGCAACATGAGATGAAGTGTTTTGCTCAAGAACACAACATACCACCCAGTCTAGGATTTGAAATCACGATTGCTACATTGTGAGTGCAACACCTAACCATATATATATATATATATATATATATATCATATAATCAACCAGACTACCGGATGTTATACATTACTGGTCACAATGCACTTAGAATGTTTTTAGCTTTTGAATGATGCCATCCCGCTGGTTAGGTAACCAGGCCAACATTCCCCCTGATAGGAATTCTATTGTATTATAGGGTGACCTATTTACAGCTGAGTGAACTGGAGCAATGTGAAATGAAGTGTCTTGCTTGAGAACACAATGTGTCACCCACACACCCACATGTGTGTATGTGTATATTTGACACAAAACCACTAGTTAAAAACTGGTGTTGTGTTAAAGGTAACTTCGTTAAAAAAGATTGCTGAAACAAGTATCAGACAACAATGACTGGAATGGATATGATCAACTAAAAAAGAAAAAATTGTGAAAGGCAGTACTTCAGCTTGGCTGTAGTTCAATAACTGAAACCAGTACAAGAAACGATTTCCCTGTTGTGTTTTCATGTAGACATGACAATGATCTGTTTTTTTATTAGAACTGACAATTGGGCATATTCTGAAGAATTTCGTTTGATCTGTGGATATCTGAGAGTTTCAATTATCAACACACACACACACACACACACACACATATATATATTCAATGTAAATTCTGGGCCTCTGTCTTTTTTATTTATCCAATTGGTACATATAATGTCTAAAAAGGAAGGGAAGAGAGTTCCCATTGAAAAAAACATCTGATGCCTCACCAATGCATTTCTTTCAAACTTCCAGGTCTTTTGTTTTTATTTAATATGTCCCCTTCTCGCCGACTATTGGTCACTACACCTCCAAGGTCGTAGGCAGCTGCAAATTGGTAAAAAGAGTTTCATGTTCAATCAATTTTTAGTTTCTAAAAATTATTCAAACCAATAACACATGCATATATATTACTTACATAAACTTTGAAGGAATGAATTATAATACTAAATATCAAAGACTATTTTCTGAATTCTTATAAACCTGTATTGCCAATTATAGAGTATCTCAAACCTGTGGGATTATTAATTTTGCTTTTTAACTTTCAAAGGCTTGGGAAAAAGATATAGTAGAATGCAAGTTCTAAGTAAGTAGAATCTCTGATTTAAGTTTATTCTAGGCCACAGTAATCTAAAACAGTTTCAGAAGAATTTAGACAAATTTCAGCCTAATCATGTGTTCTTATGTTCATTTCTCCATGTTAACATGAGGAAGCTAATTGAGAAAATGTGTACAATCAAATGAAGTAGTTTGTATCTGTTACTTTCTTCATTATAATTTATACATGACATTATATGTATAAATGGTGCCTGTTTGCAACTAGGTAGACTGAGGCAAAGAGAATAATGACTTGTATAAGGGCTTGATATAATGAGCAAGAATTTTACATAAAGTATGGTCAATTAAAGAATTACAAGGTAAACACACACACAGAAAGGAATAGTTATAACTGAACTGCATTGAAACAGTGGCACATAAACTTACCATCATCTGTGTGTTTGGAATTCCCATAGCAACCGTCAGCAGATATATACAAGAGAAGGGCTCCATTTGGAGGAAGTTCTTTAAAACCTGACGCTAGGAATGTATTCAGTTGACTGAATGTGGGTTTGTAGAGCAGATACTTGTGTGGGTTATCTCTTCGTATAGAACGATCGCCATTTTCCTTGAAAGATAAAATAAACACTAGTTAGGCTAGGTACAACTTAAAGATGAAAATAATTTCTGTAGAGAATAAGAATGATTTTATTATTTACAAAGAAAGATGAATATTCTGATAGACATTGAAAAATAAAAATCAATGTTGATTTCTATCAACATCATCACCATTAAATCACCATAATACCTACACATACCTCCTGAACACCTCACACACACACAAATCAAGGGACTCTCTATACAGTCACATGACCTGCTAGAAATAGCAGACAAATCTTCAAATCACATCTTACAGTATCATTGGATAAAAGCTTAGTCCACTGGTTTAATACTTGTGTCATTACACTCTAATAACTTAATAATTACTCATCTAAAATATTAGCTTTTCCATCATCAAAAAACTATTTATTACAAGATTTTATTCAATTGTACATATTATTTTCTTTCTGAAACCCCCAAACTCTCAAAATATCCAAATCACTGACTTGTACTCTTGAACCCAGAAAACAAAACAGTAAATAAAAAAGAAAAAAAAAACAACTTTGTTACTGATAATCTGAGAACTAAGAATATTTATGTAGCAAGGAAAAAATAACAATAACTGAATCAGTAATGTTATACTTTGGAAAGTATGGGAGACAACTCTAGACATGTTTCAGTCGTATTAGTAAAGTATAAGTTTAGCTGCACTGTATTTGATAAAGTAGTGATGAGAAAATCACTTAGTAGGTATGCAATGTTATACATGTGTATTGTAAAAATGTTCAGTAAATTCTATATTGAATATCATTAGCTTATACTTAATAAATTTAATACACTTTCTCTGTTAATAAATAAATGGAAGCATAAGTATCTCAATGTTTAAATATATAGTATATTCAATGTATATTTTGGTTGCTAGCATTCAACCGAAAAAGTGTGGTAAAATAACTATAGATTGTCGTTCAGGAAAAGTTATCTCCCTTATATACTACAGAATAATTTTAGAGAAGAATGATAAAACAAAAAATTGCCAAGAATTATTTGAAATCTGAAAAATGTTTTGTTTAGATAAAAATACTAAAATATAATTGAAATAAAACAATATTTCCATTTTTACCCACAAAATTTTATACTCACTAATAGATGTTTATATTGTTGAAATTACTCTCTTTATTCACATTACGAAATATATGACAAATTTTGATTTTTACAAACACTTTTATCTAGATCAATGTTTTCCATGCTTGAGTATCATCATGACACTGAAATCATCATAATCGTCACCCTTGTCCTTTTAACATTCACTTTCCCATGCTACAAGTCTAAGACAAGACTTACTGGGGCAAGTTTTTTTTTTTCATTGGTAGGAAGGAGGGGATTTCCCAATAGTGCAATGCTTGCACTGCTGTGAAATCTACTTAAAGATATGCAAGGGTCATGTCATGCTGTTTTAAACCAAATAACTGATTAGCTAAATCAATTAAGTCATTGAATATTGCATCTTCTGCAATGATGCAATGCTATATCAAGAGATGAACCATCAATACTTTGTCCAGGGAATGTACAGAGCATTAAGCACTTCATCTCACATCTTATTTATAGTTATATGAACTCCTAGCTTACCTAACT
Organism: Octopus bimaculoides; assembly: GCF_046866305.1. Classification (NCBI taxonomy): domain Eukaryota; kingdom Metazoa; phylum Mollusca; class Cephalopoda; order Octopoda; family Octopodidae; genus Octopus; species Octopus bimaculoides. Next base: position 36,502,717 of record NC_142948.1, on the reverse strand, counting down.
GTAAACTTGAGAATTTAGAGTCATTAATACAGCAGCAATAGATGATACAAAACACTGACCATTGATCTTAATAACTAGTTTGCCAGAAGCACTAACTCTATAAACTACAGTTTGACAAAGGCAATCAACATTTGGCCACAAATGACATAACCATGTTTTGCCAAAAAAAATGATTAATAAAATATTTTCAGTTTCTGTACTTCCATATTGTGTGTGTGTGTGTGTGTGTGTGTTTGCATGCACACGCTATACATGCAATGAAGTACTCATAGTTTTCTTTTCCTTTCTTCTTATTCATTTATCTATACAAATTCACTCACAAATTTATGAGGAAATTTCTACATAGTTGCTCAATATGCTAGATATAGCAGCCAAATCTCCCTTGAACTATGCTTTAACAGCTGAAAAAATATATACAAAGAAAGAAAATAAGAAAATTGATAATGTAGTCCTAAACTTCACTTTCTGAAAAAAAAGAAGAATTATCATAGCTGGCCTGAAGCTAAACAACAAATGTTTGTAGTTTATTTCCATAGAGCAGATAGCCCAGTCTCTTAATGTACTAATGGTACTTGTTGAATTTTTCAATACTCACGGCAAACTAACTACTGAACTTCATTTTTACTTATGAATTTTATATTTAAATAATTGTTTTAACTGGAGGGAATGTAAAACAGTATAAAAAGACAAATATTTAAAAAAGAAAGCATTTGCTGCTCACAAATGGCTGTCTTCCTGGGGCAGGTGACGTATCATATAGTTGAGTTGTTAAATCTTCTTGTGGTTCTCTTTCTAATGTCTGTAGCATTCGGAACATGTCAAGAGTTAATTCACTAAATTTCACCTGAAAATACAATACAGTGTTACATTCAGTTAAATCAAGTTTATTGTTGTTATGTAACAATGGGCATAGAAAGAGTACAGTGGGATCTCAGGTAGAATAAAAGAAAAGATGGATTTCCTATGCAATTACCAATAAGGTTACCCCACCAAATTTAATTTTTTAACTGCCTAGAATGCTTGCAAGAATTGGTATGTAACTTATGCTACCTAGACGAACTAACTGGAGGTGGAGGTGGGCATTACAAAAGCATAGTAGCAAATGTAAGGATTAAATGGAAATTTTCAGGGAACCAATAACCTCTGGTGGTAGCAAAGAGCATCTTTTGTTGAATAAGAAGTATATTGTAAGGTGCTTGTTTATGAAGTTGTGATATTGTGCGCTAGCTAAACAAGAGTGGTAAATATGTGCAGAATGTTCAAAGACTGAAAAGGAATGAGATGAGTATGCTGCACAGAATGTATTGGGTCATTCCATAAATAATGTGCTTTTTTATACTTATTTTATTTTATTATAAGTAAGATGAAAAATAGCTGGGCATTAGGTGTGTATCAGTAAGAGAAAAGCTCAACTACTTACATGAGTGGGCTCAAGTTCCTCTAACTCACAAATAAAAGCTGAAAGTACTTAACTCACTTTCTCTCTCTCTCTCTCTCACACACACAGAATGGACCATAGGGTGGTGCTTAATAGATAACAAAGTCAAAATATTCATGTCATCATTAACTTTCCAAGTAAATCTTTAGTATATGCTCATACATGAGTTAACATTACATGAGCATAGAAGTTTCATTAGTTTCTCTAGTTTATGTAGATATGACTTTAGGAAAGGAAAGCAAATAAACTTGAGCTCATCTTGTCACAAAACAGAATTGCAAACTATACATGTGATCACTTGGTCTGATGGAAAAAGTAGTGAATTCTCTTAATAAAAAAAAAATAATTTAAAAAACCACTTTGGATAATGTAGTCCTAGATATATTGTGTCTGAAAGAAAGACAAGATGATCATGGTTGATAAACCAGTGACCTTTGGCTAAACAATAACAACAATGACAACAGAAGCAATGCACTTACTTGTTCATTACAATTGCCTACAATGAGAATCTCTTGAAGTGTTAAATATACTGGAGTGCCCTTATCCAAAGGAGGGGTGTTGAGAGGAGTCAGTCGGTGGGATAAGACAATAGAGGAAGAGTCAACATCAACGACACTTATTATATTATCAGCCTGCAATAAAAGGATCAAAAGAAAACAATGAGTATTCTGTATAAATATATACTACTGGCAAGAGTGCTGCAAGAGAGGTTATAATAAAGAAAAGAGATAAATGAATATTTCAAGTCTATTTTCAAAGACAACATACTATTATGAGAGGATTTGGTTTCCTTTTATTGGTGTCAGTCATTGGGATGCATCCAAAATGGGACCCCACAGTTACTTATTTTATTAGTCCAACTTATTTTAGTCTGCTACTTACTTTATTAACCTTTCTATTGAATGACTGAGTTTTATCTTTTCAATATAAAGAGACCTAACTCAGTGCACTGGTAGACACACACACACACACACACACACACACACACACACACACACACATGAATACAATGTACCCGAATATATATTAATGACACAGACAAATAAGAGTAAAAATTGTATTAATTTGATAGTGAATGAATGAGGGGAAAAAATGTTTGTAATTTCAGACTTATTTGTTCTTCATCAGAAAGAAGAAGAAAAAAAAGAGAAAAAGAAAAAAAAAGAGTTAATCCATGTACATTTATGATGAGGTCATGCTTTCCACATTTAATCAACATCAACTAATATAATTTTATATTGTTATTCATTGCCTGTATTCTTATATATTTGAATATATTCTACTCCATGCTGATGTAGTCTGACCAGCTTGCATCCATACTGAATCACCTTTCAGATTTACAACTCAAGTTCACCTGGATTACTATTTCAGTTAACTTTGGATTACACTGGATATATTTTATTGCATCATACGTCAGGTGTAGCTGTTTGGTTGAGAAGCTTGTTTCCCAGCCACATGGTTTCAGGTTCCAGGTATCTTGGACAAGTGTCTTCTGCTATAGACCCAAGCCAACCATAACCTTGTGGATAGATTTGGTAGACAGAAACTAAAAGAAGCTTGTGTGTGTGTGTCCTCCATCACTGCTTGATGACTGTTTGTTTATTTTCATCTTTTGCCTTTTACTTGTTTCACTCATTAGACTATGGCCATGCTGGGCCACTGTCTTGAAGAATTTTAGTCAAACAAATTTACACCAATACTTGTCTTTTTTAAACCTGGTACTTATTCTATTGATCTCTTTTGCTGAACCACTAAGTTACAGGGACACAAACACACTATATTTGCAGTGTATGTATATTAAATGGAATGTTCATCTCTCAAGATGTGATTAATAATTTGAAAAAAACACTAACATTAACATATTTAGGTGCAGGTGTGGATATGTGACAAAAAGTTTGCTTCCCAACTAAGTGGTTCTGGGTTCAGTCTCACTGTATGGCACCTTGGGCAAGGGTCTTCTACTAGAGCCTTCAGCCAACCACGGCCTTATAAGTGGATTTGGTAGATGGAAACTGAAAAGAGTCTGTCAATGGCACTCTCGGTGGAGTAAAAAATGTGGAGTATAGAAAGATCAATCTTATTGTTCATTAAGTGAAAATGTTAAAGTTGACGTTTTTAAGTGGTAAGAAATTCTCGAGATAGCTGGACAGCAGAAGGTCTTTAGAGAAGAAACACTCCTCAGGCAAATGTTTTGGCCCTTAATTTCTTACACTCTAAGTAAGCTGGGCCGCATCCAGGTCATGACTTTTGAATGCCCTTCTGCTGACATTTTTTAGCCACTTGGATATCAGAGTCTTGTGCATTTAAACTGCTTGGCAATTTCATCTAGTTGTAACTCTTCTCTGTTGACTCAGTTTCAAAATTATATTTAAAAGAAAAATAATGTTGGTTGTCATGGTAGCTTAACTTCTGTTTTTATAGAGATGTGAGATAAATTTCATCTTGAAACAGTTTAACAGTAGTGTGTTTCTCATAGAGAGGTGTACAGAGGTATGTAGAATTAAATATCTCAATTCCAGAAAACATACTAAAATGTCTGTACTGGATTTGAACTTGTAACCTACAAACTGATAATGCAATACTTTACCAACTCAACCAATTTGGTTAAGACAAAGGTTATACAAAACATAGATTATTTTCTTCAGACACAATGGTTATCAGCAAATATTGATATCTGGAAATCTATCAGCAAAATTATTGATCATTTGGTAAACAAATTCTGTTCAAAGAAAACTCTAATTTATGCAATCACTGCCAAATGGATACACAGTGTATGTATGTGTGTGTGAGTGCAGGAGTATGCATTCGATTAAGTTTGCATGTGTTGTGTGTGTGTATGTGAGAGAGAGAGAGTGTGTGAGTGAGTGAGTGAGTCAGTATGCGTGTGATTAAGTAAGTATATAAATATGTGAAATGGAGTGAGTATGTGTGTAAATGGATGCAGACATGGTAGAACATTTGAGAAATTCATTTTCTCATCATGGGGTGTCAGGTTCAATCCCATCATGTGGCATTTGGAGCAAGTAGGAACATTAAATGATGATGATGATACAACTGAAATTTTCTACTCATATGTTTTTATATATCAGAAAAACACACTTTTCCCATAATATTGTACTAATTTGTATAATTGTTCTAAGTATTTTTTTAATGAGCAGATTTTCTCAGTGTCTATTGCAATGCTTTGGAATACATAAAATTTACTTTTTCTGTCAGGAGCTAAACAGGAGAAATTTCAGAAAAAGTTACATAGACTTTGAAAACATGTGCTCCTTTCCAAATTTTCAACTACATAGGTCCATAACTATGGCCTATAATTTAATACTTTCATTCACTTATATGTGCATGTACACACATACAGTCACTTACTTGATTCTTCAGCTTTAAATAACTGAATAAAATTGATTGCATGTTTGTCTCATATATAAAATATCACCTTATATATGACAAATATGTATATGAAAAATAATATATGAAATTGATTAGTTACAAAGAGGATTTTTCCCTTTAAACAATATCTGAATAAACATGTTATCTACAAAAAAAAAATATATATATACATAAAAACTAGAGTATTAAATGTTTGACTGCTTTTTAAATTTCAATTTCAAAAATGCTTCTGCAGTAAAATTTTAATTTATCACAATTGTATAGAGATACAGACAGATAGATAATATTAACTTTGCTAAATGTTTCAATGAATGGAACCAAGAAGTAGTTTAACTATAAGTATACTGATCACTATGAAATGGTTATCAAGTAAGCAAAGAAAGCATAGCATAGAAGTTCTTCATAATTGTATTACTGATGTTGAATAGCCTCAGATGACTGGAGCTATTCAAAAACAAAACCAACAAATAATGTGAGTAGTAATACACAAAGTTTACTTTATTTGAAATTGTTCGGATGGTGATAGAATTAAAATACTACTTTCAAAGCTTGCATTGAAACACTTTTGTTCTATAGTTGTGAGGCTTGAACAATATCAGAAACACTTGCAGAAGAGATAAACTCTAGCCATTTCTCTCTTTTATGATTTGCAATTGGAGTTCATTTCCCACAAAGAATAAATAATAAATGGTTAATTGCAAGAGCACAGACTTTGTCAGCTGATAGCATTTTTTGATTAATTCTGACTGGATAGGCTTTGAGACCTAATATACCAGTAATCACTCTTTTCAATCACAAAAATTAAGCTATAGGGCCTTATTGTGTTGGAGAAGCTTTACAAAAGATGCACATTTCACAAGTTAATGAGGAGCTAATCGGATACAATATTAGATTTATTGAAACAGTTTAAATTGCTAAGGATGGGGACCAATGGTGACAGCACAGTGGCCAGGGTTGAGTACACATTTCTTTTGGAGACAATCACTTATAGAAATGATAGGGGATGTTAAAGAACAACAATAAAATGTAAACTTTTCCAAATCAAAGGGACCATTAAGGTTGGTTGATCTGTTTTCTGTAGTATTTAGAAAATGAAAGAAGTATTTCCCCTTGAAGATGATGCTAGCCTATCACAGGTAATCTTTGTCATGGAAAGAATTGAACAACAAACTTTGAAAGTCAAATATTATCAATATTATCAATGCTGTGGTATGTTTACATTGGTGAATTATAGCTCCATAATACCTACTTAGATCTAGGAAGATTTCTATATAGGAGCAATGCAATACCAGTTATAATAACCCTCTAGTCTTCTGTGACTTCTAACAACTATCAAATCTAGTTAACTAACATAGACATAAATGTAAATTTCACCACTTCATGTGAACATTGTGTTGTAATTAATAAATATCTAATGTTTATTAGCTGCAACTAATAAACATCAAACAGTATTCAATTATCCCTTTCTTCTTTTTTGAGAATGGGGAGGCTCTGTATAAAAAAAGAGCTTTTATGCACACATACATACTATGTACATAAGTAAGTGTGTGAGAGAGAGAGAGAGAGAGAGAGAGAGAGAGAGAGCATGTGTATGTGGATTGCATGTATGTGAACAAATATTTTTTTATTGTATATACATGTTAAAAGCATATATGTGTGTAAAAATACAAAATGAGTAAAAATACAAAATGTATATGTGACTGAAAGTGTGTGAATGTATTTGTGTGTGCATGAACAAGTGTGTATAGTGTTTATAATGATACACTAATTACACATCAACAGAGATAACAGTGAATCATTTATCTGTATATGAAGATAACCACAAACATTTCAATTGTAAATATATTGTAAAATAGGAATAGTTTACCTCAATAAAGGATTTAATTTCACCTAAAACTAAATTCCATTCCATCTGATCATCTGGTTCATATGTGGTGGTATAGTCATCAATTTGTTTGGCTAATTCCTGAAATAAAAGAATGAATGGAACAGAAATGTTTTTTTTTTTTTTGAAAAAATCCACAAGACATTTCAAGTTTCTATTATTTGAAGTACATTTCAATTGTGGTAAAACGGATTGTCTTGAAAATTGGTTTTTTGTGTTCTGTATTAACTCCAATCATCTTGGCTCAATATCACTGTAGTTGAAAATTTTTTTAGTGTATGTTATACAGTATAGTGTTCATGACCTATGCAGGCCACACTGCCATACTTGTGAGATTGATGAATGTGGCTGATACCTAGAGAGAGAGAGAGAGAGAGGTGGGGGGCTAGCAGAGATGAGTTGGAACAGTCTAGTTTGAATGCTTGCAACAGAGTAAACTTTGCCAGAAGCATGCAAAGTCTGTTTGACGGGGTTTTGAACCAGGTGGCTAGTTAAGGTTACTACCCAGTTAGGCCAACATTTAATCTTATCAGTTATCTGGCTTATCTATCTTGACTTATATTTCATATATTCTAAAATTTCTAAAACTCATTTTTCTTATCTCTTGTTATTTCATATTTTGGTGGAGATATACTTCATCTGATGCAATATTAATCCCCAAATCTTCAGGTACTCTAGCACTGACAACTTTCATCAACCACTAGCTAATAAGGGTTGCTTGAAATAGCAACCAAATCTCTTTCAAATCATGCACCACCATCTTTAAAAAGAAGAAGGATACATTAGATAATGTAGTCCTAGATACCATAAAAACAGAAACATTTATTTAAACCAAGCATTCTTAACATGCCTGGAATGGAACATTATCAGGCATGTAAGGAACAGTACAGTATCTTTCACTGACGATCACAGAGAGAAAAATCTGGTGTTACAAGATCAAGTTTATTAATTTTACTAAATTAATTGAACTAAAACATTGTAAAAAAACTTTTAGACAGATCGTGACACTAATTGGTACTGTTTTTAAAATTATTTTAAATGGATGAAGAGTACTGGACATGAAAGGAGGCAATAAGATGACAAGAAATAAAAAAAGATCAAAAATACAGTAAGAAGTAGTTAGGTCAGATTCATGAGTACCAAGCTTCAGATAAGCCAACACAGGATTAAACATGAAAAGAAGCTGTTTATCAGACGAGTCCAAATAGAGAGAATTGGATATTCAAATAATGTTGAAGGTGCTTTTAATAGTGACCTGCAAACAAATACTACAAATGATATTTTTATTATGGTAGGAGTGGGAAGGGAAGGACTGGTGAAGGTTTATGAACCCAGAGTTGCAAATTCCTCACTTATTTCCCAATTAGTTTTACCATCACTGGTATACATAGGAACATAGCAACAATATAGCATTCTTACTTACTCTCACTAGATCTCGTACCAGCTTCATCTTCTTCAATAATAAACACACCACAATGAACCGTGCATAGTATCGGAGTTTCTTCACCATTAAATCTGGCCTAAACAGTAAGACAAAACAGGCAGAGGATATTTTATTGGGGAAAAAAATATATTAAATTAAAAACAATTGTGTAATTGAGATTGAAACAGATGTGTATAGACATATAAGATTAAACACACACACATATGCATATATATTATATACACATAGATACATAAATACACAAACTTCAGATGATACGTACATTACATTCCTGGACATAATTATATATATATATATAGGGTAAGATAGGTGAGAGAGACATATACACTACATAAATACTTACATAACAATTCTAGACCCATTCAATTTCCACACACATATACTAATATATACATATATGAATGTTATATATAAATATATGCAGAAACAGATTTTTTTGTACATAAAAAAGAAATATACATAAACACAGGGATGCAAAATGACCATATAGCTATTAAATTACACTAAAGTGCAACTTAAAAGATTCATAAAAAAACTTTTATTTAAAGTTTAAACCTGTCTAAGATTTAGCCATATCTTTGGTTATTTTGTCATTGTTTACACTTCATTCATATTCCATAAGCATGAAAAAAAAAATCAAGTTAAATCTAGTTAAAAGAAGGTTTACAATGCATATCGTCTTTGAAAATATGACATGAGAAAATGCAAAAATCTCAGGAAGCTATTTCTAACAGTCAAATAACTAAACAGAGGTTTATACAATTCCATGTACTAATGAATCAAAGCTTTTGTAATTTGAGGTACAGCAGAACTATTTGAGCATTTCATCAAGAACAGAGTCTGTTCTGGATGCCTTTGCAATAGCTGTTTCTACTTCAGAGAGATTTCTGCAAGCAACTGTTCATTTATTGCATGTTGTTGCAGATGTTCAAAGACTACTTCATCAAATGTTGAAGGATGATTTAAAACATTGTTAAAATGTTAAGTCCATCATTTCAACAAAACAGTTGAAGCAATTAGAAAGTTTCCATCTTTGTTGTCTTTGCAAAATCTCTTAGATTAAGTGATAGGACATGCTACCCAATACAGAAACCCTATCACAATGTAAAATCAGTGATAGGCAGGCATTACTAATGAAACAACTACTTCACTGATATAGTCAGGTAACATAGATGAGAAATGATTGCATTCTCAAATCAGTCTTTTACAACCAGTTTGCTAGAAGTGTTGTACATGAGCATCACTGAAGTTAATATAAAAAATTTCTAAAGTGAAATCTGATGATGTGCCATATAAGCAAAGTGATGACTTTCTTCAAAGATTTAACAGACAATCATTGTGATTGGAGAACTCTCTGCATGAAGGCCACTAAACACTTCAAGTAGATTTCATATTGAGAAAAGGAGGAATGAAAGATACAGAAAGAGATCCAAAATAATTACAATGCCCTGTAACTTTCTACACCTTGATAGCTTCTATAGACTTGATTGTCTTGTCTTACTCTCATTATTTCTTTATATTATGTCTACTACTGTCCAATCCATGCCAACATAAAAAGTCAATGTAAAATAATGATGATACCATTACTTTACTATGTCTTACTATTCTTATTTCAATATGCCTCAGTAACATTATTTCTATATATATGCCTTACTATTATTATTTCTATATGTCTCACAGCCACAATTTCTACATGTCTCACTCCTGTTCACTGACAGCAAATCAATTAATTGTTCCTAAAAGATAAACATGAAAAACTGCACTACAAATACAAAATGTTGTAGTGTTTCTCTTACAACATGAATTACAAGCTGCATCCAGTTATTGAGTCTAATTGTTAATCAATAAAATTTATCAACCAATAATTAGCTATTATAATTTACCTGACAACTAGTCCTATCAATGAAGCAATGTTGTTAAATAGTATCACACAGCATATAACAATAATAATGTTTAAATAGCAGAACAAAGTAACATGTTTCACACTGAAATTAATATTATGATTATCAGCAACAACAAGCTTTAAATAATGTAGTTAATTAATTATTGATACAACATGATAAAGGTATTTTTATAGAGAATTGATTAGAAAACAATATTTCATTAAAAAATATGGTCATTGATTTTGCAATAAAAGCTGTATGAGAATCTTAAACACATTATAATGTTCAACTAGAATAGACTAAGCTAGCTCCTATTCAGTATATACAAACTATATTCTATTTTCTTTGATATTATTGCTATTGATAATGCCTTTCATTACAAGTTAAAATAAGAGTATTAATCAGTTCTGCAATTGGAAATGGATCGGGTCAACTAATTATTGTTTGTGGTTTATCTCGACAAACATGCACATGTCTTATAACATAAAATATACTATTGCTGTTGTTGTTATCTAACACCCCCAGGTCAAACCTGATTGAATAGACCTACGATCAAAAACATTCCTATCTTAACCACCTTGTTTTCACTCAGCCACAGTGTATCTAGGACTACATTACCCAATATATCTTTCCTTTTTTTTAACACAGTAGGGTGTGATTTGAGAAGGGTTTGACTGCTTTTTCCAAATATGTTGAGCAATTATGTAAAAGCTTTCCCTTTGAGTGGGGGGGGGGGGATAGTACCATTTAGCTTGATACTCCACTGTTCTGATTTCAAATTCTAACTGCACTGACCCATAACTTTTAAACTTAAGGATATAAGCCCCAGTAACATACTGACAGTGATGCTTTCGAGTTTACCTTTCTGCCTTAACCTTTAGCATTCCTATTACTCTGTCGAATGTAATGTTTATTTATTAACACTGTTTTGAATTAATCATGTTTTTATCTTGTAGCTTTGGTATTTCGATGATATGATGGTATATTTTTAGAATGACATTGTTGGATGAGTATGATTTGGTTGGTTTGGACATAAAACAAGTAGAATATTTAGGCTGGATATCGTTGATTTAGATGCTAAAGGGTTAAAAGGAAAGCAAAATAGAATTTATACTTTTTAAAGATGCAAATACATAAAGAGCTATGTTATTTTCAATTCACCTAACTGGGTGTACTTGAAAGGTATAAAAAGACCACCATAGATCACCCAATTAGAAAGTGGTGGTATACGACACTCAACACCTGAGGACTTTGAATATTATGTACATATGATGATGAATCTTGATATATGAGATAGTATGGCTAGAATTAACACTGATGATATGGAGCAACTTTTCATAGAAATATATTCTTACAGTTTAGATAAATCTTCAAGCTGTGAAATTGAACCTAAAACCTTGTGATTGTAAAGCAAACATCTTAACCACAAAGCCATGCCTGTTCCCTTAAACAACATGCAATGATATATCTCAACAGTCAAGGCAATAGTATTATATAATTATTAGATATATTGGCAAAATATTAGCAAAACAGGTAGACACATTTAGATTCATTCATACTTTTCTGTGTTTATGTGGTGAATTGTGGAGCTGGCAGCAGTGTTTTAATGATACTGATGGCATTGACAACATAACCATAGGTCCAGTTAATCAGTTGAATATTAAGTTTTATCAAAACTCAAAAACAGTTCCTGATTTGTGTATTTGTGCATATGTCTACTATCTCTCTCTCACACACATACATACCACATATACATAAATACAAACACCACACATACAAGTATCACGTATATACAAAAGATTTATAAAAATACACATACACGTTTTATATCTATATATATATATATATATATATACGCACACAACACTTATACATACATGTACATTTACACATAAACACACACAACCATAAAACCCATTTGTATTTATGTGTAAATATATACATATGCAAACAATGATTATAATATTTACATATTGTATATATGTATACATTATGTGTGTGTGTCATCATCATCGTTTAACGTCCGCTTTCCATGCTAGCATGGGTTGGACGATTTGACTGAGGACTGGTGAAACCGGATGGCAACACCAGGCTCCAGTCTGATTTGGCAGAGTTTCTACAGCTGGATGCCCTTCCTAACGCCAACCACTCAGAGAGTGTAGTGGGTGCTTTTACGTGTCACCCGCACGAAAACGGCCACGCTCGAAATGGTGTCTTTTATGTGCCACCCGCACAAGCCAGTCCAGGGGCACTGGCAACGATCTCGCTCGAAAATCCTACAGGAGCCAGTCAGGCGGTACTGGCAACGGCCACGCTCAAAATGGTGCATCTCATGTGCCACCCGCACAAGAACCAGTCCAGGGGCACTGGCAACGATCTTACTTGGCTTGCCGGGTCTTCTCACGCACAGCCCATTTCCAAAGGTCTCGGTCCGTAGTCATCGCCTCGGTGAGGCCCAATGTACGAAGGTCTTGCCTCACCACCTCAGCCCAGGTCTTCCTGGGCCTACCTCTTCCACGGGTTCCCTCAACTGTTAGGGTGTGGCACTTTTTCACGCAGCTATCCTCCTCCATTCTCACCACATGTCCATACCAGCGCAATCGTCTCTCTTGCACGCCACAACTGATGCTTCTAATGTTCAGCTTTTCTCTCAAGATACTTACACTCTGACGGGTATTCACATTGACATTACACATCCAACGGAGCATACTGGCTTCATTCCTTGCGAGCTTACGTATGTCCTCAGCAGTTACAGCCCATGTTTCACTGCCATGTAGCATGGTTGTTCGTACGCATGCGTCATACAGTCTGCCTTTTACTCTGAGTGAGAGTCCCTTTGTCGCCAGCAGGGGTAAGAGCTCTCTAAACTTTGCCCAGGCTATTCTTATTCTAGCAGCTACACTTTCAGCGCACCCACCCCCACTACTAACTTGGTCGCCCAGATAGCGGAAGCTATCGACTACCTCTAGTTTTTCACCCTGGAATGAGATAGAAGTTGTTTCCTGTTTGTTTGCAGTCTTTATTGCACCTGAACATCTGCCACAAACAAAAACTAACTTGCTAGTTAACCTGCCTTTGATGTTGCTGCACCTCTTATGTGTCCATAGCTTGCACCGGGTACATCTTATAGAGTTACTACCTACTCCTTTTCTACATACTGAGCAGGGCCATCTACCTGAAGGGGTTTGTGCATACATAAATACACACAATATTTATAATCACACAAACACTATATATATATATATATATATATATATATATATATATATATATATATATATATATATATAATAGTGTGTGCATGTAGGTGTGTGTGGGGGGGGGGGGTTGAATATTCAAGTCTATGCACATGTGTATAAACACAAATGCACCCATTCAGAGCAAAGCAACCTTATGCAAAGCTTGACATTAAGACAAAGACAACAATGAAAAAAGTCACAACACAAACAACATATACAACAATTACTGGTAAAATAGATATATCTATTTTACTAACATCAAGTGAGTAGAATTGTCAGTGGTGGAACAATGGTAATAGCCATAAAGATATATGCTGATAGAAGTTAATGGATGGCGCAAGGATAGAACTTCTATCCCTGTGTGTATGTAGGTGTGAGTGATAATGTGGTCAGCTTCAGCTGACCACATGATAACTACAAGATTTGCTCCATGCGAGAGCTTGTTCTCTTTATGAGACAGCTATGAAAGCTCCTATATTGTACCTTGAACTATTAGAAATGCAGCCAAATTCCCCTCAAATCAACACATGATTTTCTAAAATGATGAATATATTATGTGTCCCTAAATGTACTTTTCATTAAAAAAATAAAAAGAGCTCAGCTGGGACAGCTTTGATCATGAGTCTGCTCAATTAAAGCTGACTTGGAGTTCAATAACAACAACAGGAGCAATGTATCACAAACAAATCTTTTATTAGCTTGAAGAGCTGAGTTTAAGTCCTCGTATATATACGTAACATAGTTCTGGCCTCCAACCAGTTCTATCATCATTAAACAGAGCTCTGGCCTTTGAGTAGATGTATCATCACTATAAGCAGCACAGTTTTGACCTCTGACCAGATTTATCATTGCTGCAAGTAGTACAGTTGTAGCCTCCAACCAGGTCTGTCATCAGTACTGATAGCAAAGTTCTGGACCCAGCATATAGCTGGCTTCCTTGTTGGTCCATCATCACTACACTAATGTTCTGTATTTGATGTTAATGACTAGACTTTATTTATTGCTATAGTTTGCAGTGGGATGGATAATGTTGTTGGATTCTATACCTAGTCCTTGGGTACCATTAGAGTATTATTGCAAGTATTTGGACTCAGTTCCCTCTTGAGCCACATTTTTCTTCCAAATGCTTTCCTCGGTAAATGGAAGGGGAATGAAAAGATCATAGGCACTGTCTGTCTCTCTTAACTTACATAAATAAAATAGAGTTCACTTTCTACAATATGTGTAGTGGTTTGACCTCTGAAACTGTGAAATATTTAATTTTATTTACATCATAACCACAGACTTCCCTACAGATGTGTATGACTCAGGCTCTCTATTCCACAGTACATATATGAGCTGGACTTATCCAAGGAGATGGATACTTCCACAAAGTATGGTTCTTCACAGAACTTAGACACCCCTGTTGTTAATAGAATAAAATGGTAGAATATGGCAGAAGCTTGTATGAATAAACATATAAACAAGGAAGCCTCTATTTAGTCACTCCATTTGGTAGAAGAAATAGCTGCTAAATTCCATGAAAGCACATCCTACAATCTTCCAGAAAGAAAAAATAAATTGGATAATGTGATCCGAAACTTTATGGTTATAGTTGGAATGCCTTCGATCATAGAGTACTGAATCAAGACTGACTTGGGTCTACATATCAAACAACATATATACATACATGTATACAGAAACATAAGGACATTGATGACAAGCTGGCAAATATATAGATACAACAGAGAAATAGAATTTCACATCAAATTTAGTAGTTGTACTTTAGAACCAAAGTATAACAGTTTTTTACAACATTCAAATAACTGGTTTCATCTGAACAAACATTAACTTCACTTCGATGTTACTTTTATAACATTTGAACGTGAAGAATATTTTACAATATTCTAAAATTTGTCTTAACAAGAAGTTTAGCATTCTCATTTCTTATGTCTGAAAATTTGCCTTTCCTACTTGAATTTGACATTAAAATTAGTCAACATGAACATTTATATTATAAACTGGTTAAAGAAGTAGTCTATTTCAGCTGGCAGAATTTTTTTATATTTGATGAGTTAAAAGACGTATTGAAAGAACATCTCCCCTTAAAAAAAAATCCAAGCAAAATACTTGTACATACAGATGAAAAAGCTTGTATATAAAGTATATATACATGTATATAGGAAGATGTGTGTTTCAAGCTATCCTATCTACTAACTGAACCACACATCTATATCTATATATAATATACATATATATATATATATATATATATATATATATATATATATATATATATATATATATATATATACACACATACACACACATATATATATATCAGCACATATAGAAATGAATGCATTGTTAATTGAAGAACTAATAAAAGAGAAATGAGATAAACTATTGTTTACTTAATAGAAGAATATAAGAAGTAGAAACAGAGTGAGTTTAAGTTATAATGTACAAGATTGTTCTTCCTATTGGAATACAGAAATCATTCAAAGAAACAGAATGGTTAAAAAATGTTTCTAAAGAAAGAAAGAAACTGAAGACAGAATAGTAGTATGTGTATGAGTGTATACGTGTGTGTGTGTGCATGTATGTATATATATATATATATATTACATATATATATATATATATATATATATATATATATATATATATATATATATATATATTACATATATATATATGCATGTATGTATGTATATATATATATATATATATATATATATATATATATATATATATATATATATATATATATATATATATACATATACACACACACATATATATATATATATAATATGTAATGTTTTAAAAAATGATGATATGGTCTAATTTGTTGTATGATGTGATGAAGCAAAGTGTTATTTGATGTCATATCAGAGACGTATAAAGAGAGAAGATGCCATAAGACAAAGAAAAAGAAAGAAAGAATTGCAAAGATTGAAACGGTGCTAGCATATAGAGCTAGATCAATACTGATTCAGTGATTAACATTGATAGAGATACTCTTTCACTGGTTTCAGCCATTTGGCTGTAGCCATGCTGATGGCCCCAGCTAAGATATATATATATATATACATATACATATATATATATATATATATCAATATCAAAAACGGTACGACGATGAGGAACAATGGAAAGAGTTCAAAAACATGCATGATATCTTACCTGGCGGCGTGACGTCTGTTGATGCCAAAGCAGCAATAGCAAGGTTTAAAAAAATAATAGAAATAAAGAAAAAAAAAACAGTGACAACGAATGCTTACTTGAAAAAAAATAATGGTAGAGATATATATATATATAGGTGATATCATGACATGAAGGAGTGCAAGTGAGGTGTAAGGATATAGGATATATATAAATATATATATAAGTATATATATATATAAATATACATACACACGCATATATATATATATATATATATATATATAAATATATATATATATATATATATACACACACGTATATATGCGTATACATATATAACAGCATAAAAGGCAGAATTGATTAACTTTACAGAAAAAATTCCTTTGTTTTTTCCTTTCACAACTTTACTACTATGCTGCCAGTATTCAATGTCAATTCATTTAAGTTTTGCTATAAAACAAAGCTACAAAAGAACTCTCTTATATAGTCTATATCTAATTTCCCAAATTAATAACAGTTTTTGAATAATCAACAATGAATTCAATATTACAGAATTTTCAAAAAAATCGAATAATCAAATATGCCCTTTAGCTTACAATATATATATATACATATGTATATATACATATATATAAAACAAGAATAAGAGCGGAATTAAAATATTGTCACAGTTCTGAAATATGAAATTAGACAAAACAAAATATAAAAACACAGGAGAAGTAAATTGAAGGTGAGGTTATTAATATATCCAAAGGAAATTAAGGGGGTCTTCATTGCAATTTTTAAAAGTTTCTTCAAGAAGTGGACGTTCTTTCAGATTACTATTGAAAGTTCATACTGATACTTAGTTTAATTAATACTTGAACAACTACATCTAATTTCTGACAGTAGGCATTATAGGCACCTATTTGAGACAGAAAATGAAACAGACTTGCTCATATAACCACAACTATGTGTCTATCACTTGCTGTGCAACCATTTTACCAATTACGTCAATTACCTTGTGGAGATAAAACAGCACAGTTATAATATCAGAAATAATTTATAGTATCTAATTTGAGACGATGGAATGGCAGGTATATATTCTGTAATGTAATTGGTGACATAGTCACCATGCAAGTGGTAGATACATGCTTTGACAAGTTGTCTTGAATAGGTTCTTATAATTTATAATATCCTAATATATAATGTCAGTTGCCTTGAATAGGTTCTTGTAATGTATAATATCATTTGCAATTAATTCATACATCCAGTCAAACTGTTGTTGATGTTTAATATCAAGTCAGCCCTAATCAAACAGACTTATACTCAAATGTGTATCAACTGTTAACATCTTTTCTTTCATTCATATACGGTGCATCTAGGATGACATTATCTAATATGTCCTGTTTTTAAAATGACAGGAAGTAATTTAAGGAAGACTCCTAGCAAGTTCAATAACCATACAGAGGCTTTCCCCTTAAGAATATTCTGACAAAGCTTTGTTGGTTAGATCTAGTCAACTTGTTAGTACAAATTAAACTACTGACTAAAGGATCAATAGTTTCTGTACCAACATCAACACTGCTGCGTTCTTGCCAGGGGCCCAGTTTTACATAGAGGTAACATAGGGTAGTTACAGTTTGTTATTGTAAGCAGAAAAGATGATGTGTAACTTATGGGCATTCTATTAGCTTTTAAGGGTAAGAGTTCAAATAAGACCCTAGGTCTAAAGAGGATATCAGGAAACTGTTGTCTGTTAAGATGAATCTTTCTTTTCAGCAGTAACCCATTGACTCAATGAGCTACAGTACATTATTTATGATGTATTTCAATGTATAAATCTGCTGGAAGTAAGATATTTTTCTGATAATAATATACTGCTCTTCCTGAAAGAGGTTATAGAGGACTAGCACTTCAGTAACTGATCAGTGGTTATTTTACAATATTATTATTACAGGTGACAGATGCCCACTATATTGCTAATCACTCAAACATAAAGTACAAATCTATTCTACATTCAATAAATATATGAAAAGTGAGCAAATCCTGATAAATTATTCAATAACAATGAAACCAGCCAGTAGTTCAACCCTCACACCCAATCTATCGACAAGGCTAACTTGGGCTTAATTTCCTGAGACAAAATAAGTATGTATATAAGTCAGTATATTTATTTATTCATAACCTATACTATTCTCTAGCAAACTATTTGAGCCAAACTGAAACTAGCAAAGTTATGGATCTTGGTCAAGCCCATGACATAATGGCTACAGCATGTACCCATGCCATGTGGACAATAGTCCAACACACTAATCTCACAAGTATCATACATACAGGATTGATCAAGATTAAATTTCATAAGTTTTAACTAATCAATAAAGACAAAGTTGAAAACTGAATTAGTATTCTTAGAGGAGCTAAACATTTTGTTAATAATTTGAAAAATTTACATTGAAATATCATTAGATAGTCATTTATAAACAAAGACTACTTTTCTTTTTCCAAACTTCCATACTTCTGCTGGGACAATAATAACAACTCCTTCATAAATGTTATAAAATTTATCATATGACAAACAGAGGAGGAGAGAGAACAAACAAATAAACAAAAACAAAATGAAAACTGGTGATAAAAACACTGTCTGAAGCTAACAGCCAATGTATATTTATTATTTAGGAGCTGTAGTTGTTGTTGTTGTTAGTAGAAAAGAAAGTAGTTTGAAAAGAGAATACTACATACATATACACATATCCAAATACATATTTACATGTTTACACATATATTTATATGCAAATATAAATATTATATATATATATACACACACACATACATATATACACACACACACAGACATACACACACACATATACATACATACTTACAAAAAGAGCAGGTGTATATGTGTGTGTGTGTGGTTACAAAGTTTACATGTTTTCAGGTTTAATCCATTATGCAGCACCTTGGCCGGTTTGTACTGTAATTTTTTAAAGTATTTCCATAAAAAAAGTTTAGTGGTGGTGGAGTCTGAAGAACATGGAGGGTATTCTACTGAACATCTTTGTTCAATCCATCTGTTTTGCAAAATTTCATCCTTATATTACTATAGTAGTGTTGGAGTGTCTCATCTGGCTGAAAATAAACTCCAGATCTTCAAAGTCTTCTTGAATGCTTGGCATGACATATCACAAGTTCAAGTAAATGGGATCAGTTACAATACCATTAAAAAAGAGTGGTTTAATTAATCTTTTTGGTGGTAAGCTGCACCATAATTAACCTCTGGTTCATTAACATAATGTTCCTCTGTAATATGTGAATTCTCAGGTCCCCAAGTAGGTGCAGCTGTAGTGATTAATTGATCCAATTATATTTAAATGTAGCCTCATCACTCCAAACAATCTTTATTGGAAGGTGTGCATCTTTATACATCTTGCCAAGTGTAACTCACAAAATTGCACTCTTCAGTCTAGATCATCTTCATTGACATCTGGGACTTTTCTTGGAATGTAATTCTTCCAATGACAATGCTTCAAAGTGCAATGGATGTTTGATTTTATAATTCCTGTCTCACAACACACTTGCTACACGTTTTCTCAAAATTTGGCAATATTTCTAGTGCTCTTTCTTGCTTTGTGGGAGTCATCAATGATGGCAGTCTTCCAGAACATTTCTTGAAGTCATTCTGAACTACAGTTCCTTCTGCTTCAAGCTTATCTCTAATTCAAGTGATGGTAAGTTGTGCAGGTGGATCTGTGTGAAACTCCTATCTTAACTTCAACTACATTTTCAAACTTCCAGTAGCACTTTCATCAGAATTTCCTTTGTTTAAAGTACTTCAACAATGTTTTCAAATTTCCAGTAGCACTTTTAAGTCAAATTTCCATTGCTCAAATCTTAGTCTGGCTCCCTTCATTATTTTTATTCTAGTGGGTTGAACAAATGTATGTGTGTGTGGGGGGGGGGGGGTCATCAAAGGCAGATGTAAGAGGGTGTTCAAGAGAAAGGAGTGTTTAATGGAAAACAAAATGTGGGATGGGTGACAAAGGTGATTTAAAGGAAAGGAATAATCGATAACATGAAATTACAGCACCTGAGTGAGCAGTGCCATAGTTAGAGGAATGATGGAAGGATGGGTGTTAGATGAGTTGTGGGGGGAGGTGTGACAGGGACAGATTGAGTGTGGAGGCATATAGACACGAACGGTATGCTTTTTAGGGCCTCATTTTTGCTGAGATGGACTGATATTCTTGAGCACAGCAAATCACCAATCATTTTTATCATCTCCAAGAGGCTCAACACCCAAGGCTGGTCTTCACTAATTTCTCCCACACCTTTCTGGATCTCACTCTTCCACAGGTTCCATCCAATAATCATACCAGCAAGTCTTCTCTCTTGCACACAAATGATTCCTCTTACACCCAATTTTTCTCTCGACTGACTTGTCATATATACATACTAACAGTGCACATCCAGTGGAACACGCTAGCTTCATTTCTTTGTAGTCTTCACATGTCCTTCACATTCATAGACCAACAGAAGATTTATATGAAATAATTTAGATCAAATTAAATTATCAGATATTGAGAGACATTTCAAATATTTTGCAATGGAAAATTAATAGTAAATCATATTATTAGAAATTATATGGCCACAAGTTCAGAAACTGTTGAGGGTAGTTAGTTGGAATTCAACCCCAGTTTTTGACTGGTACTTTGTTTTTGCAACCTCTGAAGGATGAAAGGCAAAGTTGACATCAGTGACATTTAAGATTAGAATGTAAGGGGATGTTATGAAATAAAACAAGGTATTTCATCCAACAATCTCCAACATAGGTACAAGGCCTCAAATCTACAGAAAAGAAACTATAGCCATCACAGTAGTCAATCGGTAATATTTTATTGAGTGCTAGAAGGAAGAAATGCAAAATTGAACTGAGTTAGATTTGAAATGAGGCCCTAAAAAGCCAGAAGAAATATGGCAAGGTATTTTGTTGAATGCTCTAATGATTTTACCAATCTCAATAACAATTTATGGTACAAACACAAAACACATTCACAAAGGTATACTGCTAAAGAACTCCTGTTCATTAAAGCATGTCTGGTTAAAAGTTCACTTAAGCATATGTAAGATTACAAAAGGTGCATAGCAATGACTTTCTCCAAGACTTTACCCAGATGCATTCAGACACACAGCTATTACTAATGTATAATGATGACATCATACAATTGTAAGAAACACTAATCAGATATGTGTGTGTGTGGTTGTATAGATAGAGAGGTAGATAGATAATCAAATGAGACAAATATATTTTTCTCTCATTTGGGAGAACCCAAAGAAGAGCTTCAGGAATTCCCAGAGGAGAGAAACCAACATATATATTTGTCACATTCAATTATTTCTTTAAACATTATTATTTACTGTGTAGCTAATACATGAAATTCTTTTCTACAGTCTATAATTACCGTTATTCTTCTGAACAAACTGTATCTATTTATAGATACAGTTTCATATTCTAAGTGTCCAAACATGTTCCTATGAACGGGTAACTACAGGACTCCTATAAAATATATATAAATTGTGTGTGTGTGTGTGTGTACATATATATATATATATATATATATATATATATATATATATATGCTTGTGGGGTTTTGTATTAAAATTATTTAAATGTTGCTTCAATGAAGGCTTAGGTGTATGATTTCAGATGGATGGAATCAGAAAACATTTTGTATTGAAACACAGTGAAGGGTGGTTTCAACACTGTAGTAATGCTTTTACTGTTGGGAGCAGCTATATTTTGATGATGTAAATAATTTATTCATCATCATCATCAATTAACTTCAATCTAAAATGCTTACATTTAGCAGAAAAATCCTATACTAATTAGGCATGCCAGAATTTCTAAAAAGGCAATGAAAAAATGAACCAAAGACAAAAATACAACTTCCATAAGCACTGATGGTCAAAGAGATATCACACAGGCTAGCAATGTTCTCAGTGGGATAAACCAAGTCAATAGACTTTCAGGAGATTGAGATATATCCTGGCCAGAAAGACAAAAATATTGATTAAATTAGCAATACTCACACCATATACTTTTATACATTTGTGGGATTTAGGTTATAAACTTGAGTAATAACAAAACCATAGACTTAAAACTTCCAATACCACAGCAGAATGCATTTGTATGTACATTCTTCTGTGAGAAATCTTATATTGTTAAATTGATTTTTCTTTTTTTTAAAGAAAGAAAGAAAACAAAATTCAACAGGAATAAAAAAGATAACTAATAAAACAAAACCAAAATCAAAGTAAAATTTTCAAAATAGATACAAAATCCGCATCCTCAAAACTTGTTGCTATATATTGCGATAAATTGTATTTATTTAATTTTGCCTTCCCTGCAGCAACAAGTTGGTCGAAATGGGACATTGATTACTTTTAAAAAATCTATAGAACAAATCTATAGAACAATACAGCATTGCTCTGCTTGAATGAGACTTGCATTCCAGCCACTCCTTTGGGAGTCTCTATGTGGTTGTTTGACCAATTAGAATTAACAGCCAAATTTTCCTCAAATCCCTCTTTACCATGTTAAATAAGGAAAGGTTATCAGGCATATTTGTGTGGTAAGAAGCTTGCTTCCCTACCACATGGTTCCAGGTTCAGTCCCACTGCGTGGCACCTTGGGCAAGTGTCATCTACTTTAGCCTCAGGCCAACCAAAGCCTTGTGAGTAGATTTGGCAGATGGAAACTGAAAGAAGAACATTGTGTGTGTGTGTGTGTGTGTGTGTGTGTGTGTGTGTGTGTGTGTATATATATATATATATATATATACACACACACACACATATACACACACACACACACACACACACACACACACATATATATATGTATATATATATATATACACACACATATGTATGTATGTGTGGTGTATGTATGTGTGTGTATGTGTTTTTGTGCCTGTGTTTGTCCCCCCCCCCTCACTGCTTGACAACCAGTATCAGTGTGTTTACATTCCTGTAACTTAGCAGTTTGGCAAAAGAGACCAAGTACTAGGGTTTAAAAAATAAGTTCTGGGGTCAGAACGTATTTTTCAAACCCCACCAAAGCAGTGCTCCAGCATGGTTGCAGTCAAATGACTGAAACAAGAAAAAAGATCATAAGAATTCTCTTCTATAAGAAAGGAAGGAGGTGATGTGCTGAATGTTGTATGCAAATAATTCTAAATGCATTGAAATTTATTTCTTATTTGGAGAAAGAAAACAAAACCTTGCAGGAAAAATTAGTGACTCTTAAAACAAAAAAAGGAAACAGTCACAAAAGATTAACACCTAATTTCATAGAAAATTATTTATTTTCATGCTTATAGGAAAAAAAACAAACTGATCTTTGGTTATCAAACATGGTGACATACAGACATACTGCAGTCTTATCAAATTTCATCAGCAAAGCATAGTAGTCTCAAACTGGGATGGTTAGGATGCATTTGGTTATAAATCTGGTCAATCAGAGTTGACCTGGGACTCAAGGACACCACCAACAACATCGAAATTTTACACAAATACAGTAAAATGTTTCACAATGACTCCTACTGTGTGAGTTGTGTTGTATGTGTATGTCTATTACTGTTTAAGTCACACATCAGTTCTGATTCTGAAAATCTTTTTGATCAAAGACATTCCAGCCAAAGTCATTCTGTCTTTTAGCCAAACATGAATTACCTAAGACTACATGACTACATTATCTATTGTGTTCTTCGTTCTTTTCTTAAGGTGTGATTTGAGCAAGATTTAGCTTCTTTTTCTAGTAGGTCAAGCAGCTATGTCGATGCTCTCTTGTATGCATGTGGTGTATGTATGTCATTAAGTATTATAGAGCAGCTATTTCTTGTTTTGGTTATTCCATGAAAATATTGGAAACCTGTCGTAATTTCGTTATTTTTTATTTTATTTGTTTTTTTGCCTTCAACTTCAGAGAACAAAAATAAATAAATAAATAAATAAAACAAAAAGTCAACACCAGCAAAAACAAGTGTGAAAGTCTGAATATATGCATCCATGTGTTACTGCAATATTTGTGATATCATTTGTATGTTTTTCACACTCATATGTGGTCTAATACGTGTGTGTGTGTGTGCATGTGTGTGTGTGTGTGTGTGTGTGTGTGTGTGCATGTGTGTGTGTGTGCGTGTGTGTGTGTGTGTGTGTGTGTACAATGTTTGCACAGCTCTACCTGATGAGGAAACAAATACAACAACAGATTGTCACTCATTATTCTTAAGATAGAGAAGCAAAGATGTGAGTATACATAAGATTAAGATGATAACGATGATGATAGTGGTGGTGGTCACGATGATGATGATAAGGGAGGGTGGAAGGGCAGAAGAGTGAAATCTATATAACCCCATGAAGGAACAAGGATGCTGATCTTTTCAGTGGAAAACGGTTTGAAAGCAATGTGATAATTTTGATATCAAATTGTATTATTGTTTGCTTTGTATTCCAAACTGACAGTAGAATGTAGGGGTGTGGGACAGAGAGAAGGAGGGAGATGGTTGTTGGTGTGTAGGGGGGGTGTTAGATGAAGATGCTTCTGTGAATATGTTATGCAGCAATAATATCAACCAATGCTGCACACCACAGTGTTGGTGGTGATGGGTAGAGGTAGGAGATAGAATGGTAAGTTCTAGCTATTTAATCATTCTATAGAGAGAAATACACAACACTCTAAGAACAGAGGCGCAAACATAATAATACATACATTACATATATACATTCCATACATACATACACAAAAGCACATAAAACCCAATAAATCATATATACAAACATATGTTACATACATATGTACATACACACAAATTCAGTTACACCTGCACACATGATTGACTAAAACACACACACACACACACACACACCACCACCACCACCACCAGTACAAATAGTAATGCATAAACATCAGTTCATAACACTTATGCAGACACACTCAAAACCACATACACATAACTCATAACCACACACAGCAACATATAAACATAGCTACACTTGTACAAATAGATTTACCAACATGTAGCTAGCCAGATAGTTAGCAACCATACCATACACCACCACAAACACACACACACACACACACACACACACACAGTGTTCGGCTCTTGAAACAAGAGACAGCATCAGTGCAGCCAGATGGAATACTGGCTTTTGTGACCAATATCAACAACAACAGCTAACTGACTAGAAAGAGGGAGAAAAAAAGAGACTGTATGAGATAGACAGAGAGAAGAGAGTGAGGGAAAGCAACCCAGTGGATCTGTTAGCTGGCAGTAACAGCTTCAACCAATCATGAGAAAATAAAACATAAGAGAAATATACAAACCCATCTCTATTTTAACAATACAAAGAGTGATGAACAGTGTGTGTGTGTATAAAAATCATATTTATATAACAGTGCAGCTAGTTAGGATTTCTATTTGTATTTTGTCATTTCTAGATTTTGTCATTTTTATTTTCAATCTTATCATTTTTACACCCATTTTCCCATGCTTGCATGGATTGGCTAGGTCTTAGTCTCACCTCCTGTTGCAGTACCTCATCATCTGCTACACACAATAACAGAGGAAATTACCTTTTTTTGTGGTTTTTGTTGGGGTTTTTTTCTGATATGGCTTTTTTTACAGCTGCATGCTCTTCCTAGGACCAACCATTTCACTGCATGAACTGAGTATAACTTATCATGCTACACTGGCGCTAGAAAGGTTTTCTGTGGCAGAACTAAAGTGTTAGCTGCTTAGTTGTTATTCACAGTTACTGCTCTCCTAGTAGGGTTGGGTTGCCTGCATTGCAACTTGTTTAGTCCCCATTTCTTTTATTTATTTCAGTCATTGGACTGTGACCATGCTGGGGTACCATCTTCAAGGTTCTTTTAGTCAATCACATCAACTCTAGTATATATTTTTAAGCCTAGTGTTTATTCAATTAAATTCTATTTGGTGAACACCTAAGTTATGGGACATAAGCAGAGGTACAGGTATACACACACACACACACACAATCTTAATAATTGTATTGACAATGAGGTACAGGGATGGCTCCACCACTTTTAACAACCCGTGTTGGTTTGTTTACATCCCCATAACTTAGGAGTTCAGCAAAAGAGTGTGGCAGAAGAAGTACCAGGCTTAAAAAAAAAATAAACACCAGGGTTGATTCTTCAAGGCAGTTCCACACACACATATATAGATATCTGCACACATGCATGTATATACTACATACATGTATATGCATATATATATATGCATGCATATACTCATGCATACACATACATATATGTTTTATAGGACAATTTATGAACAATACCATTGTTGTTTACAGGTTTCCCATGAACCAATTATTGGTTCACTACATTTCTGATGATAAGAATGACAAGGGAGTGTCTAACTTGATTCAAGAAACTTCATTAGTAAAGCACTGGCTTTCCGGGTTTTCTTTCCAATGCTTGTATCTTAATGGTAAATCAGCTAGTTGGCTGATTTAACATAACCAGTCTGCATAAGCCAGAGCCCCTCCTTTCCAGTGTTGGCATTTGAAAAATAACTGATTAGTTATTTTGATCAGTACAGACAAAGCTAGCTTGCTTTCCATCTTCTTAATAATGGATTTTTAAATCCAAAACAAGGTAAAAAAAAAAAAAAAAGTCAGTGTTCTTGTTTTGCTCTCTGTTAACTCATTCTTCCCAAACTTGCATTGCAGTGGCTTTCTGGAAAAACACACACACACTTAGATAAAAGGCTTCTACTTAGTGTCCATCTACTAGATGCCACCGATAAGGTATTGGTCAACCCAAGATTATATTAGTAGAGACTTGCCCAAAGTACTCTGCAGTCAGATCAAACTCAAAACCATGTGTTTGTAAAGTAAATACCTTAACCATACAGCATACTTGCACTCATAACTGCTAGGTCATTTTGCCAGTGTAAATCATCTCACTGTTATTAATTATACCAGTGAACAGGGAGAACACAGACATGGCAAATATGAAAATCAAATCCCTATGGAGAGAAAGCTTTACACCTGTCAACAGTATATGCATGCAGACACACACACATACACACACACACATGAAACTATAAAATGTTACTCACATACTCAACTGTGAATCTACTGCATCTTAAAGCAGAAACTGCTGTAAGCTAATGAAGCTCATAAAATAATCATTCATTCCTTTGTCATCTTTTTCTTATTACCACTCTGTACTTGACTAATGCTTCATTTTGAACCATGTCTACACTGAGTTATACACTAGGTCATTAGTCTCAGAATGAATGAATGAATGCATGCATGCAACTGTGGCTATATGGTCAAGAAGCTTTCTTCCAACTATGCAGTTTTGGGTCAGTTCCATTGCACAACCTCAGGCAAGTGTCAGGCTGACCTAAGCCCTGAAAATTGATTTTGTAGGCAGATGTTCTTCCTGTATTCAACCCTTTTAGTTAATTCTTATGACATGCAATAATGATGATGGTGATGATGATGATGATGATGATGATAATGGCCATCAGGGCCCATACATACAATACAAAATGCACCATACAAAAGAGTTGCAAAACCAAGGAATAGACATATGTATAATAAATTGTAGGGTGGGGAGATAACACAATATGTTATGCAAAGTTAAAAATTTGACACACAAAACAAATACAAAAGTAAGAAGTTAACACCTAAATAGTGTAATGGCATCCTATGGCTAATTACCTCCCATTCTGATCACTTTCAATAAAGTGGGTGCCTCAAAATTACTCTTGAGCGTTTTTGGCTAGAGTTGAACTGAAGAGCCCCACATCCGCAAGGCTGTAATCTTTCAACTGTTGATAGACCACTCACTTGGTCTTCAACAACTATTTATTATCTTGTAATCATCTCCATTTCCTCATCAATCAAAATGGTTTTTAATTGGTTTTCTTTTACAGACAGTATCAAAATCAAATAATAGGGGTACTTAAAAGTAAGGCTTCATGTGAGAGTGGGTACTCCTTCATGAATGAACATCCATCCTTTTGCTTGCCCCTAGTCATGGATCACATTCTCTTTTTCTTACTGCCTCCAACAACTTCCCACCCTTTTGCTTTTTTGTTGCATCTACCTCCCCATCATTCCAAGATGATATTACTGCTGCACACAGCCTCTGGTCAGTCCTGTGCTGGAGGGGAGACCTTGGCTTCTCAGTTGTCAGCCTTTGTACGTGTAGCACTGAGGATGAGGCAATTTCATTTCATTCCATTCTGGCTATACTTAGAGCTATGACTGGAAACAATGGTAACAATAGTCATATTTTTCACCTCAAAGCCTACTGTTATTGATGCTACATGAAATGCTCTCATTTTTGCTCCTTTTGTATCCCACATGTAGCAACTGAACCTTCTGCCCTGCACCTCCAATCTGATTTACCTTTGCTCCACTCACTAAAAGGGATACAGTTCTGGGATAGCTTTCTGATTTATTTGGCTCATTAGTTACAATCATTCCAGTGTTTATCATATATACATACTATTGTGCAAAAGTCACAAGGAAGCCATGGTTCAATGTCAGTGCCAATATCCCTGGCTCTTCATATTTTGGATCCCCATATTCTGAGATCCATGCACTATACAAGTAACTCCTTTTGATTCACATTTGCAAAAGATGGAATATTGTTATTGTTGTTATCAACACTGCTTATCCCTTACCTACTCAATGTTACCAACACTATTTTTCTTGTGTCTTCTATTGAACAACTGCAAGTGTTTAGATTGAAGTTCCATGTCCTTTGAGATTTTCATAATTGCTTTTGAAATGCTTTTTTTATATTTTTTTCAATTAAAAATAATTTGAGGATATGCTTGCTTATATTATTAAGGTTGTTGCTGCCACCACTGTGGTGAGAACCTCTTGCTCTTTAACTTGAGGTGCATCTTGCAATGTATGTAAATACTGCAAAAGGCCATTTGCCAAAATTATAAAAAAGTTAAAAACATCAAAGACAAAACCCTCCTCCATACCAAACAACTTGAAAGCACTTGGCTAGCAAAAGTGGAACAAAAAAATCCTTTTTCATAAGGTAATCTGGTCAAAAGTTACACTTTTGTGGAGCTCCAACACAGATGTCTGCTCCCCTCAACATAGTGATAATAATAGTAATAATAATAATAATAATAATAATAATAATAATAATAATAATAATAATAACAATTTTTCTAGCACTGAACTGAAAATCCAGGTCGGAACATGCATGTACTATTTCTTGGAATCAGCTTTGGTCAGCAGACCAACAACAAAAAGGATGATAATAAAGGCAACTTGAAAATCAGAATAATCAAGACTAAAAACTGATCAAAGATTAAAGGTCAAGCAGAAATAAAGAAAATATTGAGTTGCAGCAAAAAAAAAAAAAAAAAATCAATTGATAATTTTTTTTGATAACGTTTTCTTTTGGGAAAATGGGATGGGAGAGAGACTGACGGCAGGATTAATATTTTATTGAAATTCTTTTTTTGTTGAAAAACATAATACAACAGGTTAAAAACAGTTAGAAAGATGGTTTTAGTACTTAGCTAATACTGACTGATGAACTTATTTGTTTCTAAATCATGCAGCAGCAGTAGCAGTAACAACAGCAGCAGTTGTAGTAATAATAATAATAATAATAATAATAATAATAATAATAATAATAATAATAATAATAATAATAATGATAATAATAATAATAGTTGAAGGAGGCGCTATACAGATAAGGAGGAGGGTAGCAAGCATCTACACCCACATAGAAAGAGATGTATTACGAGACCATTCTTTGTAGAATGCAGAAGGAACTTACCGGTTTTGTGCACACAG
This sequence comes from Octopus bimaculoides, assembly GCF_046866305.1. Lineage (NCBI taxonomy): Eukaryota > Metazoa > Mollusca > Cephalopoda > Octopoda > Octopodidae > Octopus > Octopus bimaculoides. The sequence continues at coordinate 36,472,431 of NC_142948.1, read as the reverse complement.
GTTTTCTTTCCATTTTATTCTGTTAGTAGAGAGAATTGGAGTCACAAATCAGATGTCAGTAGTTGGTGCCTACTGAGAAGTCTAAGAGTCTAAGTATAGCTTCAACAAGGTAAAGAAGGAATTAATAGCTCATGGTAAAACATGATAGAGGAACCAAGTCATTTTAGAACTGTTAAGACGGTAGAAGTTAAGACTTCCTATTGAAATAGAAGCCAAGACAGTACTGTTACAAGTTGCTCAGACAAGACAATCAGTGAGAGCAATTTGAACAAGAGTACGATATTTCAAATAAAAGAAGAGAAAATAAATAAAAAGAAGAAAAGAATGAGACAATCATGTAATCCCTTGCAATGTAAACAGTCTTTAAAAAGAAAAAAAGGATTTGGAAATTCTTATATTCCAGGTAAGTGCAGTGGATATAGAGGTGCAGAAGTTGTCACAACAATATACAAGTAGAACAAATCAAAGCATTTTAACAGATTGACTTCTCACAGGATAAGAGATGGAAAATTATGACAACCACATAGCTTACATGCAGGTTTCATGATCTAATTTAATGCTGAGCAGAGAGAAAAAGAAAGTTTCTTTTGTTTGTTTGTTAAAATTTAATTAAAACAGAAGTTTTAAAGTCTCATATAAAATTATACATTTGAAAGAATGTAATCTGAAACTACATGAAAGAAGAGATTAGTTATGATTATTAAAAATAAGCTCTGTTGAAATATGGAAGTAATAGGATTCTAGGCAATAACATAATTGATGTGTAGCAATTGTTGTGGTAAGCAAAATGGTTGTTATTGACTGTTACCATTATTTATATTACAACCACTGACTCTGGCCTCAATGCAAGGCATAAAACTGTGTGGTTGTCTCAGTTTGTCCAAGCTGACAACAGTCTCCATTTTTTTCTTTATGGTTGAAAAATAAAGTAAGTGGTAGGAAAGGCATATCCAACTGTAAAACCAACAATCCTACACATACGTGAATGGGACATTAAATGAGAGAAAGAGAGAGAAGAGGGCAGACAGGCAATGAACAAGTGACTGAATTTCCTAGCATTATGAAGCCACAGTCACCTCACCTCTTCAGTAACAAAAAAAAAAAAATGTTTGTTGGTTTCATCTCAGTTCTATATCTCATAGTTCAAATACATTCATGGATATAGACATTGTTCCTTATTTTTATAATCGTTGTGTCTGAGGAAGAAATATATTGTGCGTAGACCCAGAGGCTCGGGTGGGAAGAGGAGCATAAGAAAACTTTCATTAATAGAAGTGGAAGACAGGCTGGAGTAATAAGTTATATGCAAAAGACAGACTAACTAGTTTAAAGGATTTCATTCATGAGTATAGAGAATTGTGTCATCTGAACATGAATAAATGGTGTCAGAGGTGATAAATGTTGAGGAGACAACAGTTCCTTAGATGATGGAGACAAAACCAATATAGTACAGATAATGAAGTTTTTTTTTTTAAAACAAGTTATTAGTTTTTTGTGTAATCAACAGAAAGAAGATTTTTCAAAGGTTTTTCTCATACATTTTGTGCAACAGCTTTAGTTTATTCTCTCTAGAGAAGAGTTTGGAATGTCAAATTCAATTACTGTGAGAAGTAGAAAGTCTAATGTCTTGGCTCTTGCTTTCCAACATAGTAATTGGATTTAGCTAGCCTTCCATAAACTCTCCCTTTGATTTATCACTGCTGACACACACTCCGATCAATTTTATTTGGTTCTGGACTTCACCCTATTCTCTCTATAGTTACAGATTATTTCTGTAAAGATGACCAATGGATCTGGCTTAGTTGTCCACAATATTATCATCTCTTGTGATAATAGCAGTATGGTAGTTTTCAACTGATCTTATGCATAGATGGGATTTACTTCATTGCTTGTGATGTTGCCTCTGCACAATAAAGGAAAAATCTACATGATCACCTGACTTGCTAAAATTAGCTGCTAAATTTCCTTCAAATGACAACCTACTATTTTAAAAATTAATAAAAGATGTGATGGTCACAACTGGAACATCCTTAAAGTTGACCTGGAAATAAAGAACAAGTGTGGTAGTTGGAGAAGCTAAAAAAGTATTTTACAGAGAGATAAAGAATATTGCAACATGATTCCAAGATTCTAAATAGCTACCTGCAAAAACACAGTTACTGTAAAACTTCATAGGAGAAGTCAATAACTACCCACAAAAATGCAGACATTGCAACACTTCAGGACAGAAAGCAATTCTGAGGTAGATCATTTGACGGTAGCTGCTAGGATGTCACCTGATCTTTGCAGTTTAGGCGATCTCATAACCCTAATTACTTCAATCTAGCTCACAAAAATACCATGCCTGCCTTGCAGTTGAGAGATTGCCGTTAAGAAAATCAGTATATTATATGAATTCAAATATTCAAAATAACTAAATTAACCATTCAGTGGATATTAAGGAGAGATGAAAACACAAAGTTATGCCTACATCTAAGAAGCTTGTTCACAAGCACGTTCCCAGGATTCAATGTCACTACATGGCATGTTAAGAAAGTATTTCCTACTATTGTAGACTCAGGTTGATTAATGCTTCATGAGCAGGATTCTATAGATGGAAACAATCCAGAACCCTTGTGTGTGTGTGTGTGTGTCTGGGTAAAATGGTACATCATATTTTGTCACTTTGCATCAAAATGCAAGTTAGCCATTCAATAAAAAGAGATTGATAAAATAAGTACCACAGTAACCAGAAGATAGAAATATTTTATCGATTAAAACCCTTGAAGTTGGTTTCCCTGCATGGACACAGTCCACTGAATGAAACCAGTAAAATATATATATAGAAAAATAAAAATGCAAAGGCATTACAAAAAATATACAGTAATATTTTTATAAGATAGTACAATATTTTTATAACACGGTTCAATATTTTCATAGCACAACATACTGCAACATCTCAATATTTCATTTGTTGTATTCCCTAAAATGACCATCTCTGCTATCAAGAACTTTTAAGAGACTTTATTTCTCTATAACAGTGTGTTAATGAAAGCCACATAGCTACTTTATCATTTCAGAAAGAAGATTTTTCAGTTGTAATGAAAATGCTTCCTTCTCATTCGCTCTTTCTATAGCATATAACAGTTAGGTGATATTGTAAGCAATAACACTAAAGAATTCCATCATTAGACCAAACCGAATGTTGAAACTGTTACTTTGCATGAGACAGCCTACTTATGGTTGGTAGAGGGTGTCTTCTTAAAATAAGAATCAGAAGGAATGTATGTAGGGGGAGGGGCAGGGATACAAATGTAGTTTCAGATACACAGTTCTTCTAAAGTGACATAAAATTCAAGTTCAACTGAATAGAATTTTTCAAGATTCTCTCTCTCTCTCTCTGTTAGTTCCCTTCTCTTTATCCCAGTCTACTCTAGCTCATCTCCCCAATCTCATTCCTGTCCTTTCTCTTGGCATCTCCCCCCCCACACACACACACACACTCACTCACTCACTCTCTCTCTCTCTCTCTCTCTCTCTCTCTCTCTCATTCTGTTTATTCCAAATTCCTTTCCATTACCATTCAGATATATTCAGTTTGTCTTTGTCAAGGACATCAATTACATAGGTCAATCATCATCAACAGCAGCTTACACTTGTTTTAAACACAATTACAGATGCACCACCATTTTGTGAATTACAGAATTTATGTAGCATTGTTCCATCATTGTGTCTTTCAAAGTCAACAATGTCTGGGGTCGCTGTTCCTCACAAAATTACTGTGGGTCATATGAGTTTACAATTTTCCTTAAAATGCAAGCAATATGAAAAATATTTTGGGGGAAATTATGATGTGTTACATTGATTTCAGAGGAAGTATGGTAGCTAACACGAATACAGTTACCATGACAAAAAGAAAATGCCTGACATTGCAGACTAACACAGTTCACTGAGGAAAACAAAAGAACAGAGAACTTTCTCTTCTCTTCCTCAATAAAAGATCTAAACCTGAAACAGTGGACATTTTTTTTTTCCTTTCCTTGTGGCAACTACATTTATTGTAATTCCTACACTTCCTTTTGGATAATTTGTTACTGATGCAGGCCATCAGGGTTTTCTTCTGATTTTAGACTTCACATTGATTTGACCTAATAGAAGTTATATATTTACCTTGTTGGTTAATTGGTTCAGAAGAACTACTGATTACATGATGGCAAGTTGAAATCATACAACAGCTGTTTTTTTTTTTTGTTAGCTTTGTTTTGCATTTGGTTGAAAGCTTTGCCTACTTTGAAGTGTCAAGCTGACATCATATTCCCTCCCTTACTTCATTGTTCAGCTTTTAGTAATGGGAAGGACAGCGTAAACAACATATTCCACCCTTACTTCACAGTTGAGTTGTGATCAGTGCAAAAGACAGTATAAATGTCACATTTCACTCCTTACTTCAGAGTTAGCAGAGGAAAAGACAATATGAACAACATAGTCCACCTGCTACTTCACAGTTCAATAGTTAATAATGGGAAAGAAAATATAAACTGTTTCACAAAATGTAAACAGCAGATTCCACCCCTACTTCACATTTGGGCTGTTAGTAGTGCAAGGGACAGTATAAACAGCAGATTCCACCTCTTACTTCACAGTTGACTTGTTAGCAGTGGAAAGGACAGTATAAACAGCAGGTTCCACCCCTACTTCAAGTTGGGTTGTTTGCAGTGGGAAAGTTAGTATCAACAGCAGATTCCACATTCTACTTCACAGTTGAGTAGATAACAGTAGGAAAAACTGTATAAACAATTAGTCCAACTAGAAGCCATACACCCATCCCTACCCACTCGCAATAACATAGTAAAATAGGTGTAAAACAGTTAGGAATAAAATATTCAACAGAATAAGAATCAGACACTAACAAAGTGACAAAGCTCTTTTGTTGGAAGTTGGACAGTAATGGGGGGGGGGGGAGCGTATGCATGAGTTTATATACAACCTCGTGTATGATTGCTTATACGTGAGCTTCATGTGTTTGTATGTGTGGATGTTTTTGTGTGTTCATATTTGCATGTGTTTACATTCATATATGTATATATGCATGTATGTGTGTTCTGTCTCCACAAACATTTGTAAGTTCATATGTGTACTTTTTTATTTTTTAATCTAAAAAGAGAAATGAAGGAGAGAGGGAGGAGAGCAGGAAGAGTGGTGAGAGAGAGACAGCAGTACTCAAGCACATTGAGTTCTATGCGTGAATTCTGTATGTGTGTGAGTGTTTTCTTGAGGACTCTCATAGAATATGTCAAGAATATATTTAAACAACAGATAATTCAAGAGAAAATGGGCTCAGATTACCAGCTCAGTGATTGGAAACAGGAACCTTGGAGTATTGGAAATTATGAACCATAAAGTTATAATGTAGTTATAATGTATTAAGGAATTATCTACATTTATATATTTGTGTTCTGTAATTTTGGTGCATTTTGGTTAATCAACAGAAATTAATAAAAAGATGTAGAAAGATATACTAAATACAATACAAAATTTATTGAAATTATTTTCACTTCAAGAGAAGGAAAACAATCACCTTGGTGGTTTGAAGAAAGGCAGCATCTGCGATAAATTCTGAATAAGAAAAGATAATCTCAAGGATTCAACATTTCTTTTGAATTGACATGCCATTAAGAAATAATGTGTGGGGGGGGGGAGTATAAGTATGTATGTATGTATACACAAATAGAGAATATTTGAAATGTTTTACATATCTTCCTCATTTCAATCATTGATTAGATGTATGGAATGTAAAGCTTACTCCATAAACTATGGAGTATGAATGCCTGGGACATGTACCAATAATTGAGGGTATTAGCAAGAACTTTTCTTCAGAGTGAATTGTGTAATATATTAGTGATTACGAGTATAAATGAAGGTCTATAATCATGAAATATTGACCAATAAACTGTTGAGTATAGCCATGAGAATGTGTGTGTGTGTGTTTATTAACTGAAGATTACTGTATCACACTAAAACTTGGGATTTTGCCACTCCATGGTACAATGAGTAATGTCACAAAGTAGTGAAACTGAGGTACAATTTGATACTCTAATCTTTGTCTTATGATAAACAAAGACATACTGCATTCAGCAAATAAGCAATCGAGTCCTCTTTTGATCTGTGAATGCTTAAATTTGTGTCTATACATATATACACATATGAATGCATGCACAGACACACATACATATATGCATACACACATATTCTTATCACTTAATCAGAGGAGGAAGAGATGTGCCCTTGACATTTTTTAGGGCTTCCATGAAAGATAGGGAGAAGAAAGTTATCTTCAGACCAGAAACCTGGTCTCAATGCTTGCAGCAAAAAGGATTCGGTTAAAGAAACTCAAGGGCCATGGGCCATATGACAATGTTAAACCAGGCAACAGATTAATGTATGTGCCTTGTATGTGTGTGTACACTGAATAAGCTGTTAAAGATAAATCTTGAAACCCTCCTAAATCAATATAATATATATCTACACACACTCACACACATACACACACATATATATATTTGTACTTGTCTGCACATTTACATATACAAAGAGCTTTGAACTTATCTTCATACATAAATTAAGCTTCAGAGAAATGTGCACAAAACATTATTCATGTGAACACTTGCAAACAGGCTTTCTTTATACAAAGGCCATGGGAGAAGGTAAGGTGATATGAGATATGGATAATCCAGTAGAAAGGGTGATGGGCTGCTGATGGCATATTGTTCAAACCTCGCTGTGACTATTTGTCTGTGCAAGACATATTGTAGTACTGGACTAAACTGACCTTGCTGAAAATAGACATTATTCTTGCTTCATATATGTGAAAACCTCACTCAGCTGTAGAAATAATTGCTGAAAGAACCTACATAACAGCAAAATTTGCACCACCATCCAACCAATTTTTAGCAAAGGAGAATATGGAATGCTATTAAAATATATTTGCATGTATGAGGGTATATATAGGCACACACACCTTATCTTTGAATGCCTTTAACAGAGTTTCATGCTTTTATAAGCATTTGAACTGGATCACTGGTTTTCTATCCAATGTGTTTTTGCTTGTGGCCTTTCCCTTGCCCTTTGGATAGCTTATAACACACATATGCATGCGTGCGCGTGCACACACACACACGAGTACGAGTACATATATATATGTAGCTAAATAAACTTATGTGAAGAGAAAAACATGAAAGTTTCATGTGAGAACTGAATGTAAATCTTTCATTAGATAGCCAAATACATTAGTTTTGTTATCTACAACCTCTTATAGTATCATTTTTTGTATATTCCTGTTCATTTGTGTATATTGTCATTAACAGTTATAGTATGTACAATAATTTTTTTCCCCATTGCAATTCTGACCCACTTGTCTCTCCACTTTTCATCACCTTTGATGTGTCCAATTCTCTAGGCATCACACTAACAACTCTTCTCAGTCTTCCCTCCCTAGAACATCAACCTTCTGGAAACTCCTCCCTGCTCATGTCTTTTCTGTAGGTATATACTTTCAACAGTTTAACTAGAATAGTAAAGGCATCCGTCTCACTGGTCTTAGAAGGGGCCTGCAATGGTCATAATCACTGCCCCTTCTTCCACATCCAGCAAGTAAAAAAAGCCTATCAGATAGATTGTACTAGTAATTCAAAGGTGCAGCCTTGTCACAGATTGTGTCATGCTGAGAATTACATGTATCTGAGGAGTGCTCTGCCACTTATACTCTAATTCAACAAGATAGTAATTCAATTGACTTTATCACACACTCTTAAAAAGGACTGCAATAACTTCCACCATAGATCTGCTTGACAGGACTGACCTGTGGCTAAACAACAACAACATTAACATCTCCAACTTTAATCCATTTTTGTCATTACAACTAAATCCATCCTGAAGTACTACCTTCTCTAACTATGAAGAATATTTTAACAAAGGCACTGCAGATATTTGTTTTGTTTTGCTTGTTTGTTTTTTTTCTTTGCTGTACACTATTCATTTTTAATTTCTTTTTCAAGAAGTAAACAGCATAATCATTCTACTGAAACTTTCAACTAATTTTTCATGCAATGCTTCTATTTCTCTGGCAAAGATCTATCATAAACATTTCTTTATCCTCCCACCCACTATTGCTAAATACAAATTTAATCCCAGACAATATGCAGATTACTACAAGTTTTAAGTGAGATTTGTTGGGGAAAGCTGGTCAATTATTTTACATATATTCTCAGGAAAGTAAAAGTTATTACCCTTGGCTCCTCAAACATAGATTCATATGTAATGCACACAAACACAACTATAATCAACCACATTCACAACACACAAAGTATGTAACACATGAAGTCCATAACACATCTCTCAAACACACAATATGTAACCCTGATACACTCAAATACATACAAAGTCTAAAATACACAGAATCTATTATACATACATACACAAACACATTCAATTAAAAAGTCAGAAGCAATTTCTATCAGGTGTTTTTATCTCAATAGGAATAGAAAAAAGTCAAATTTAACAAAGGACAAGAAAGACTTTAATGTATATCTTTATCCCAGTTAGAACAGATCCTTTCACCTCCACATTACTATTAAGACTTCAGTGATTGCTACACTCTAAATTTCACACAAGTAATGCATGGTTCTCTCTACTGACAAATTATGTGTGTGTCCGCATCAAAATGAGTTAACTACACAAATAGCATCACGGTTTTTGTAGTAGTCAGTTCATACAACAACTTATTTTAATATTCAGAATCAATAACCATAAAATCCACTGTTCCAACCAACGTTTCACAGAAATATTCTCACATAAAGTATGATAATCTTTTAGTTGAAATCCATTGCATTAAATACAAGACATTGTCACTGAAATTCCAAATGTTATTTCCATCCTAATACAAGAGCTCCTCACTATTCTTAGCTTTTTTTATGTCTGTCTTCCTATGCTGGCTGATATAGGTTAGATAAATCTGTATTACAGTATCTTTCCAGTATTTTCTAATCTTGTGTGTGTGTTGGGGGGGGGGGGGGGCATTAAACTTTTTCATCGATATATCATCTGGAAACAGCTTTTGCAGCATGAAACTTGAAGTAATAGTACAGTGGTTAACCACAAAGACATAATAGTGTAGTACTTGTACAAAAGTAACATGGTTTATTTATTTCTCTGTCTCTCCTGACTCCACATATCTATTTATCTGTCAAATCTCTCTCTCTCTTTATAATATTTTCTCGTCTTTACCACTCACAGCATAGACATGCTTTCTCCCACCATACTAAATGTTTTATTATATCATTTCTCTAATCCCCACTTTTCTGTTGTTGAACTTCCTTTCCCCAGCCCTTCTCTCTTAATTGTAGCATACTCTTTACATTTCAGTGTCAGCTCACTTGAGTACCTGTCTCACTTTCCAGTTGATTGCTAGCATATTTTATCATTTTATCTAAAAATGTCCAAGATATTACAAATGTCATAATAATTATAATTCTTGTATAATTTTATTCGCATTTTGGATGTATTATAGGAATGTAAATAAAACTTTATTTCATCAACCCTGGGTGAAAGGATGAAAGACAAAGTTGACCTCAGTAGTATTTGAACTCAGAACATAAAATACCAAAACTAAATACTGCAAGGCATTTTGTCCAATATTCTAATGAATCTACCTATCTACTACCCATAAATGGAGACAAATGCTTTAGTCTAATATTTAAGTACCTTGAAATGACAACACTTTTGTTTCATAGCACAACAGGCAAGTGGTTAAATCAGTAGACTAGTAGTTAGTAGCATCAAGTTTAAACCCTGGCATAGCTCAAGAATAATCCCCTGGAGACAACTGGTGATAATACTAATCAAAACATTGCTACAAAATATGATAAACGTCTATATTTACAAATTTAAATACCAAAGACAATGGAAATAGGACTATATTGACACAATCCTGAGAAATGGTGACTCAGGAAGGTAGACTCAGCAACGAATAAATAACATTATTTAGACAATCCTCCAAAAAAGTTCAATAAAATTGGGGAAATTTATTAATACTTTTCCAAAGAATTCTCAGAAACATTTTTTCATTACTAGGTAAAATTGTTCTATAAGCAGACTTCTGATAACAACCAGAACATAGGTGTTGTCACTACACAGTTGTTGACAGCAAGAGTTCCATAAAATGTCAGAGATTACTTTTGATACATGTCAGTAAAAATAAGATTCAGTAGTCAAAGATTTAGGTATGAAACTCAATCTCTATGTCTGTCTACTGCACCTTGTCTTAATCTGCCATTCTGGCTTTCTTGGATTTTTAGCATTGAAATTGCTTTGTGGAAATCTTATTGTTATAATTATAGGATTTCATTTCTAGAGACTCTATAGAACAGTTCTCTTAAATAAACAGACAATCATTAGAACAACATCCAAATGACAGATCAACGTCCATAAAAGTGATTCATTATTCAAACATTATACAAATGGACTTCAATGGTGACAAATCTTTCACACAGCCAAAGAAATGATGCAGAGAATTTGCTTGGAATCAATAACATTAGCAAGCAGACAGCACTAGCTAGAATTCCAGCAGGCAAGAGTTCTAAAAGGGAAAAGTTCTTCTCAGGTCTTTTACTCACTCTCATGCTTCAGGCTTTTATCATAATTTGATCATCTCATGGTTTTGTCATTTATCCACATATTCTAAATCAATCACAGTTAAGTTATTGGCAATAGAAAAAGAAAAAAAAAACCTAATACACTATTTAGCAGAACATCTCCCCTTGTTTGGAGCTGGAAATAATAACTTAATGAAAGATTCAGATTTCAGTGGAATATTTCTCATCTTGTATGTAATTACCATTGTGTGTATGTGTGTGTGTGTGTATTTTTTATAGAGCAAATTAATTTTAGGGTCCTCTTGATTAAGGTTTCTATTTGAAGTAAATAATTTAAATAAACATTGGATAATGAACACACACACACACACACACACACACACACACACACACACACACACACACACACACACACACACATATATATATATATATATATATGAAACTTTCATTATACACATAGATGTATATATATATACGAAACTTATACACATACAACAGCTTGTAGATTTAAGGAAGATTATCTTTTTTGTAATGGATTATTGATTGAAGATACTGATTTCAAATAAAAGGTAGTGGTGGTGGTGGTGGTGGTAGCAGCAGCAATAGTAGTAGTAGTAGTAGTAGTAGTAGTAGTAGTAGTAACAATAACAAAACAAAAAAATCTAATAAGTAAATGTTAATATAATCTTGAAGGAAGGTCATCAGAGAAATTACAAAGCAGAGATTGCTGTAAATCCATGTTTACTGCAGATGTTCTCTGGCATAACACGAAATTTGTGTGTATGTTTGCATGTGTGCATATATGTGTATAACAGTAACATTGATGATGCATTATTAACATTTTTTCACTCTATTCATTGTTCACAGTCAGCAGATTTTTAGACAAATATCAATTTGTTCTACTAATCATTGCTCTTTGTTATCCATAAATTCATACACACGCACAAACACATGCCACCAGCAAAACAGTTTATATACACACAAACACACATATCTTTTATCTTTTACTAGTTTCACTCACTGACTGTGGCTATGCTGGGGCACTGCCTCAAAGAATTTTTTGTCAAATGAATCAACCCAAGTATTTATCTTTTTTTTTTTTAAACCTGGTACTTATTCAATCGGTTGCTTTTGCGAACTACCAAATTACAGGGACAGTAACACACCCAAAATTGGTTGTCAAGTGGAGGTGGGAGATAAACATAGACACAAAGACAAACAAACACACACACACACACACACACAACAAACTTCTCACAGCTTCCATCTATCAAATCTACTCATACGGTTTTGGTCAGCCTAAGGCTATAATAGAAAACATGTGCCTAATATACACACACACACACACACACATACACAGAATTGGTTCATAAACAAAATCTTCTCATTAGTCAACAGTACTAATCTCTACATACTTCTAACACAAATACGTGTTGCGCATTTTGCATTTTTGCACAAAAACCACAAACTGTGTGTGTGTGTGTGTGTAGCGAAATGTTTATCAAAAAGGTTGATGGACTGCTTGGCTCCAAACAGTGTCTATGCTTACTACAAAAGTCATAAAAGGAAAACATGCATGTTTTGTCATAAATGTGAAAAACAAGAAAAAACATGAGTGTGTGTGTATCTATCTATCTATCGATATACATACATACATATATATATATATATATATATATATATATATATATATATATATATATATATAATTATATATATATATGCATATATACACACACACTCATACAAAACAAAACAATGAAGTATTTGAATTTAGAAAATTGCTTTTTTTTTCACTTTTTCACCACATCAAAATGAAAATTGATTCTCATCCTAAGAATTAATAGAGTAAATAATGTTTGATTGTAAGGCAATGAGGGGGAACAGATTTCCGGAGCAATCATTGGCATAATAGATAAGAATTGTTCTTGTTCCATGGTCAAACATTTCTCCTCCATACAAATATTCAAGCTATCTAATCAGAGAACTTTTATATAGTCATCCAACCTATGTCAAAACATCAGATAAAAACCTTCCTCAAATCACATCCTACTCTCTTAAGATAAAATTAAAACACATTGGGTAATGTACTGCCAAATATATGTTATCTGAAAAAATAAAAGGATGGTATGCACATGATTAGAACACTTTTAGTCCTAGATGCTTTATGACTGAATGCCCTGCCAAACACCAACCACCTTACAAAGTGGACTGAGTGCTTTTTACATGGCACCATAACTTGTACTTTATTTTATTCCCACCCCAACCCCCACCCCACCCCACCCCCACCTTGCCCCCAAGACATCAAAACCAAAGTTGGTTTCAGCAAGAATTGAACCCAGAATGTAGAGAGTCATAACAAATGCTGTAAGGCATTTTGTTTGATGCTCTAGCAATTCTGCCAATCTGCTGCCCTCATGGGACTAAATAATAACAACGAAGAACACATTGTATAATGAAGTGCTACATACACTAGATCTTTAGATAAAGGATAAGACATTCAGAGCTGAAACACCTTTGAATATAGGTATCTTGGATCAGGGCTGAACTGAGACTCTACAACAAAACACAAGCACACATACATACAAGTGCACATACACACATATACACATACACACACCATTTTGTCTATACAGTGTGAGTAGCATTGACATCCATAATCAAAGCTGGCCATTTTTAGCACCGAGTTATTGATCTACATGGCAAAATATTGATTGACATCACAAAAATAGCTGACGTCTCTAATAAGAAATGCATGATGTTTCCAATGAATGTGAAGATACTTGAAGACAACAATGAATTTCCTCTGTGTTTTGCCTATGAACCACGTCTTCCATGTGTCTGTATAGAGGGGAGGTTGTGTGTGTGTGGGGGGGGGGGGGTGACATGCATGTACGTGCACATGTGTGTGTGTGTGTGTGTGTGTGCTTTGGTGATGTAGAAGAACAAGGTTTTTACCTTCAGCTAACAAAGGTTTACTGGGATGATGATGATGATGACGACAGTACTAATAATGATTATGGCAATGGTAATGATAATGATGTTAGTGGTGGTGGTGGTGGTAATGACTGTTAAGGATAACTGTTGTGATGATGATGATATCTTTAGTGGCAATGGTTGCAGTCATGATGGTAATGGGATGACGGATCTAGTATTGATGATGATGAAGATGATGATGATGATGATGATGATGATTCTTAATGAGTACACAATGTTAATCTTTCATGAGGAAACAAAAAAAAAGAACAGCATGTAATTCTATTACACATTAAGAGTGAGGATGAGAGGGAGAAGAAATGAGATAGTAGAGAGAGTAAGGGAGAAAAACAAAATTTTTTAAAGTATGTCTATACACACACACACACACACACACACACACACACAAAGAAAAAGAGTGTGTGTAAATATATATATATATATATATGAAGAATCAGGCAGACATATAGATAGATAGATAGATAGATAGATAGATAGATAGATAGATTCATATAGATATATAAATAGAGGGTAAGAGAGAGAGAGAGAAGTTAAAGAATGAGAGAGATGCAAGAGTTATTAGAACTCCTCAGATGAATGAGTGATGGCTCAGTATTAAAACAGTTTGTTTCCACTAATAGGTTTCAGTTTATAGAAATAACTGAGAACAATTCTATTACAACTTCCGGTGACATTCAGATTGTACAGATCTCCCCCCACTCCTCATCATAACCAGGACATTAAAAAAAGAAAATGATGAGGGAAGCTTTAATCAATGCTGGTTTTATGTTTATGATCACTGAAGACTTATCAAAAGATATGAGAAAATGAAAACTAAAATCTGAGGAAATTAGTGACAGTCTGGTGGGGATCTGGCAAAAGAAAAAAATAAAGAAATAAAAAAAGTTATAAAAAAAAAACTAAAATTTTACAAATTTTATAAAGACGTAAACTTAAAACAGTTTCTCGACCCAGATTCTTGACAACAACCACAAATAGTGGTGATCAAATTTCAAAGATTAGCTTAAACATGGAGAATAAGAAACAAGAAGCCACATCTTTACAGAAAAATCATTTAAAGAAAAAAATTTTGTTTGCTTGTTATTGCCCCCACCCCCACCCCCACCCCACCCGACCAAAAATTAACCTTATCAATAGTCACAACCGAAATTAAAATAAAAATTCTATATTTTTCCAACAGTGTTAAATGAGGTCCTGAAGATGTATTGATGTCATGCAGACTAGTTCAATGGATTAAATTGTAGATAAAAGATCAACCTGAAGAGAACACCATATTATAGATTGAGAGTGACCAAATAGATGTGAGTTAGCCAGAAGCAACTTTTGACAATTAGTGTACAGATTACAGAATTACTTCATTGGTGAAACTTCTTTTTCTATCACTGCAAACATATGAACAAATAGAATATATATTTATATATATATATATATATATATTATATATAGGTGGAGATGCAGCTAAGTGAAGAATTTTACTTCACAATCACACAGTTCAGGGTTCAGTTCTATTGTGTGACACCTTGAGTTGGCCAATATCTTGAATTTGGCATACATAAACTGTTCATTGCATAAGAAAGGTAAAGAGGATTCTTTAATGTTGCCAAAGACAGCATTTCTAGAGCCAGTGGCATGATGAAACATACCCAATCTATGCTGTGAAATAGTTGGTGATACAAAAATCTATGCCACAAAAAAACACAACATATCAAATAGAGTTAGCTAGCTTTCTGTTGCTGTGTCACTGATGAGAAAGAACAGCATCAGTGTGGAAATATTGTGGGATCCATCATAGATAAGTAGAGAAAAATGATGATCGTGATCACAATGATATGTACATGGGTGTGAGTGTGCCTGTATTTATGTTTATTGATATAAGTAGATGTGTCAAGTTGCATTCCTTTATGTTAAATGGTCAGCTAATCATCCAATAAATGAAGAATACTAAAAAGTCATAAACCTGAACATTTAATGCCCTCAGTTATTGCTTCCACTCAATAGGTCTATGACACTCTTCAATATTAAAACTTCAATTATAAGAGGAAAATTATGCCCCATTACATATTACACCAATAATAATAATGATAATAATAATAACTTCTAACTAAGGCACAAGGCCAGCAATTTGTGGAGGGAGATGGGTAGCTAATTAAATCAACCATCCCTATACTTAACTTATACTTAATGAACCTTGGAGAGATGAAAGGCAAAGTTGACTTTGGTGGAATTTGAACTCAGAAATATAAAGGGCTCTAGCTAAATACCACAAGGCATTTCATTCAATACTCTAACTATTCTGCCAATGCAAATGATAAATAACAATGATTCCTAATTTAGGCACAAGGCTAGCAATTTCGAGAGGAGGGAAATAGTCAGTAACTATTAACCCCACTACTTGACTGGTACTTTATTTTATTGATTCCAAAAAGATGAGAGGCAAAGTTAACCTTGGCAGGATTTGAAGTCAGAAAGTAAAAAGCCAGAGCAAATAACAACATTTTATCTGATATGCTATTGATTCTGCTAACTGAAATAATAATAATAATAATACTTTCTGGTAACTTTTGGTAAAGAGGGGTTTGGTCAATTACATCGACCCCAGTGCTCAACTAGTACTTATTTTATCAACCTTGAAAGGATGAAAGGTGAAGTCAATCAATGCAGAATTTGAACTCAAAACATAAAGGCGGAAAAAATGTCACTAAGTATTTTGTCCAATGCAATAACAATTCTGCCAGGTCACCACCTTCATAACAATAATAATTATAGTAGTAATAATAATAATAATAATAATAATAATAATAATAATAATAATAATAATAATAATAATAATGATATTTTTTTAAATAGGTATATTTATTGCTTGAATTTATCAATCAGCTTTGAGAAGAGAGGGAACCTCAATGTTGGAATAAAATGCAAGAGAGTCATGGTTGAAAATACTTCTGATCATAAATTTGCTGGATCAAAGCTGATCAAGGACTGAACAACAATATCTAGTATGGTGATTCTATTGTCCAGTGAAAGAAGCTCAAAATATTTACATTTTCTTAACTGATATATAGACAGGTGTTGTGGATGGAGAGAGGGGAAGAAGTGATCAAGTAGGAACATATCAATTAGACAGGAATGTAGTAGAGAATTAAGTGATACTTCATCGTACTAATTCACATGTACACATAACACGTTAACACACTGAAATAAGAACGGTGAGAATCAATATTCATTGGCAGCAGATCCAAACAGCAACAGCAGCAACAACATTAACAACAACAGCAACAGCAGCAGTAGCAGCAACAAAAAGAAAAAAAACCAAAAAAATATATCAAAAATATTGTGAAACAAAAGACGAGAGAGAAACTGGTGGGGAGGGAAAAGAGAGAAAAATACTGTGACAAACAACTAAGGTTGTGCATTAAATATAGGTCAGAAAAAGATGCAGAGGTTGGGGAAATACAAGGAATGTTCGGCAATGCCAAGACCAAGAGAAAGATTTATTAGAGTAAAAAAGAGTAAAAAGAGAGAAAATTAAAAGGTCCATTTAGCTTGTTACACTTACCTGTCCTCTTTGTTTGCCTTTGAGTAATATGCTCGCATACGGATTGCTGAGTAGAACGAAAATGATTCATTTAGGTAGTTTGTTTCACTAGTTCGTAAACTGAAAAAGAACAATAAATAAATTAAACAAAATTGAAATTTAGATTTTAGGAGAAAAAAAAACCCAAAGAAAATAACAAGCAAATAAGGTTTCAGTCAATGTAAATCATCACATCCACTGCACAGGTATTTCATTGCACACATAATAACAAATAATGTTTGACTCAGCATTATTAACCGAGTAAATAAAAGTAAATGTTCTCAACATATGTGGTGAGTGCATGGTTGGATGATCAGTGTTTTCTACATATGTGGTCAATGTCTGGCTGAATGGTCACTGTTTTCTATATATGTAGTCAGTGCCAGGCTAAATGGTCAACTTTTTCGACATATGTGGTCTTTGATTAGTTAGTTGAATAGTCAATGTTCTTTACCTGTGTGGTCAGTGCCTGCATGAATGGTAATTCAGTTTTGCACAAGTGGTCACTGCATGGCTGACTGGTCAATACATGGTTGAATGGTCAATGTTTTCTATATATGTAGTCAATACATGACTGAATGGTTAATGTTCTTCCCATAGATGATCAATGAATAGTCAGTACTGAGTTGAGTGGTCAAGGAGTGCAGGCATGACTGTAGCAAAGATGTTTTGTCTGCAAGAATGCAGTTTCAGGTTTGATCTGATTGCATAGCACCTTAATTAAGCGGCTTCTACAAAAGTCTTGGATTGTCTCTTGGATTACCACGTGAGTGGAATTTGGTTAATGGAAATTGTTCCTGTTCATCAGAGGACCTGTTCCTGTCTTTGATGGTAGAATTAAAAAGTTGCCTAGTTTAACACCACACCTGGTCATTGGGTGCCTTTAGCAGAGCCAACACTGTAGCAAGCATTTGAACCAGATTATAGGTTGAGGGTAATTTCCTACCATTAATGCTTTCAACACAGTGGATTCCAGTAAAGGCACCAAAGAATCATGTAGTGATGTTAAACCAGGTGATGGAACTTCCAAATTAAACTTAAAAGACTTTGGTTGATTTAAGGCTTGGCACTCTGTCAATTATGATGTTGAGGGTTCCAGTTGATCTCAAAGAAACAACCAACACATGAAATTAATGTGTAAGTAGTTGAGTACTCCACTGACACACATACCCTTAACATAGTTCTCATGGAGATTCAATGTGACACAGAATGTGACAAGGCTCGCCATTTGAATTAAAGGTACAACTGATTTTTGCCAGCTGAGTGGACGGGAGCAACATAATATAAAATACCTTGCTCAAGGACACAATGTACTGCCAGAAATCAAACTCATGATCTTGCAACCATGAGCTGAATACCCTAACCACTAAGCCACACGCCTTCACTTGATTTAAGGCCATGCAGAAGGATCAAACCTGAATTCATATAGATGCTAAAAGAACTTCTTCACCATGCAGTCATCTCAGCACCAAATGATTCAGTCAACCTAAACTATAGTATATAATCAGATATTTTACACTATTTTACAATGATGCCTTAGAACTGTCATAAGCATCCTTTTTCAAAAAGCAGACTGCATGAGATATGGTTCATCATCAGGCAAGCTGCACTACTAAAAAAAAATTGAAGGCAATTTTTCATTAGGCATGCCACAAGCTGCAGTTTGTCCATGGCTGCCTTAGAAGATACATTTACAACTGGAACTGAATCTAATGATTTGGTGAAACAACAGATATTTCTCACTGACAAAGAAAAAGGAGAACCTGTTTTTAACAATTCAAGCACCAACTGCAATTTGAACCCTCAAGGTGATGATGAAAGCATGGAGGAAATTAAAGAATTTGTCTGTCAGATTTGTGATCAAAGGAACACCAAGAGCCCATCTTCAGCAATGTACTTATAATGCCTGGGTCAGAGCGCTCTTCATACACAAAGCTAAAATAGATCCATGGAAAGAAGCTAGGCTGGTTCCATCAGAAAGTAAAGCAGGTCTCAAATATGTACAGATTTATTGTTACCATTATTATTATTATTATTATCATTAGCAGCAGCAGCAGCAGCAGCAGCAGTAGCAGTAGTAATAGTAGTAGTAGTAGTAGTAGTAGTAGTAGTAGTAGTAGTAGTAGTAGTAGTAGTAGTAGTAGTTCTTTTTCTTTTTAAATCAATATGTTGTTTGAAGAAAATTTCAAAATGGAAACTGCTCATTGTTTTGTTCTTTAAGTGATATTTTATTCAAAGGTAAAATTTACAAGGCCATTTCCATCCAATATTGAAATTTTATAGTCAGATCTTTTGAAAACAGTCAAGTATAGAAAATAATTCTAGAGTTCTTCTTTTAACTCTTAAAAAGACTATTGCTGTATATTATGCAAAAATCATACAATATGTAATTTTAAAAAAAAAATGTGATAGTGGTTTATGTGTATATCTTTGATGCCTCAAAGCCACTTATCTTTGCTTTAACTCATTTCTTCACATATTTACAGATTTAATACAACAAATTATAATTTTTTTTCCATTTTTAAATCTATAATGTGGCTTAATAGCAGGTTTTGGACCAAAGACAAGAAACTTTGATCTGTTGATATATAAGGATGATTTTATGGCACTTCAATTCATTGATTACTATGACACGGCTTCATTAAAGTTTACTTTTATAAAAAGAACTAAAGGTTTATTGTTTATCAACTCACAAGCTATCCAGCAAAATGCTACTCCATATTTTCAACTTTATTAAACCAAATACCCACATCTGATATTATTAATTACCATAAGATAGATTATAAGAACGTAATGAAAAATAAAATCACATTGCTTCAGGTAATTGATGTCAAATCATTTAGGTTAAACTTTGCCAAAACAAGCAAATCTTAACTGCTGTAATTACAGTAAATGGCTTTTAAAGCTTTGTTGCAGCTACCATGATTGGTGGGGTTAGCTTTGATTCTAATGACATTACTTTTAAGACTGTTGTTGCTTCTTGCAAGGTTGCCATGAGACTGAAGTTTATTCTGACTTAACCTCCTTTCATGGCAAACCTCCTTATCAGAGTTAACCCTAGTCTCATCTAATCCTATGAGAGTTAACTGCAATTTCATGGTAACCCCACTACAATTAATTAATCTCATGGCAACTCCCAGCAGAGTTAACCTCAATTTCATGGTTAACCCAGCAGAGTTAACCTCAGTTTCATGGTTAACCCAGCAAAGTTAACCACAACCTCCTGTTAACTCCACCAGAGTTAATCACAATTTCATGGTAATCTCAACTTACCCTAAGTCTCATGGCAACCTCAACAGAGTTAGCTGTAATCTTATGGTAGCCTCACTAGAAACAACTTCAATTTTAAAGATGAAGACACCAGAATCAAAGCTAACCTCATCAATGACGGTAGCAACAACAGAGTTTTAAAAGCCATTTACTGCGATTACAGCAGTTACAATTTGCTTGTTTTGGCAAAGTTTAACCCAAATGATTAGACATCAATTACCTGAAGCAATGTGATTTTTATCTTTCAGTATGTTCTTATAGTTATTAATACTGTTTTTGAAAATAGCTTTTGGCCCAGGTGTGAACAAACCAATTATAGATACTTAATCCTTCACAAGCCCACTTTTCTTTCTTTCATTTCAGACTCTTTCTTTTGGCTACAATCCCAGATGAAAAGGGGCCATAAATGTAATTTGAACAGTAAATTTGAGTTAAATGGAGTTTACTGATACATGCTATACAATTTATGGTTTTAAATGTATCAAATTTATGTCACTCTGTTGCTATCATTCCAACTGGATGACAATGATAATGGTTAAAACTGATGATTTTATTCTAGGGTTTATTGCAAAATATACCAGAATTTCTTTACATTTTTATATTTGATTAGATAAAAACCATAATATATCTATATGTGTATGTGAGCATATATACATATATATATATATATATATATATATATATATATATATATATATATATATATATATATATATATATATATATAGATATATATATATAGATATATATATATATATTGCAAAACTTTAATTCACAGAAAGACACCACCACCAACATTAGCTACTTATATCAAGAGAGGAATACCTGCTAAATTTCCCTCATATAATACTCTGCTGTCTTAGTGAAATGAAGGACAAAGATATTGTAGTCCAAGATACTTTTATAAAAAAACAGGATAGTCACGGCTGGAATGTCTTGACCATGGGTCTTCTCAATTAGGGCTGACGCAAGGTTAAACAACAAATTATATTTATGATAAAAACAACTGAGTCGGATTCTAAACTGCTCGTTTTAGATATCTAAGTTACTATTATGAATTAAGTTGGATAGCTGGATATTCTACAATATTTACTCTTCCAGCAACATGTGTTTGTTTGAGTGTGTGTGCACATGGGAACATGATAGATTACATCGACCCAAATATTCAACTGGTACTTATTTTATTGACCATCGAAAGGATGAAAGGCAAAGTCAACCTCAGCGGAATTTGAACTCAGAATATACCACCAGGTGAAATACTACTATGCATTTCATCCAGCATTCTAACAATTCTGCCAACTTGCTGCCTTAATAATAATAATAATAATAATAATAATAATAATAATAATAACGGTTTCAAATTTTGGTACAAGATCAACAACTCCAGGGGAGGGGATAAGTCAATTACATTGACCCCAGTACTTGATTGGTACTTATTTTACCAAACCCAAAAGGATGAAAGGCAAAGTCAACCTTGGTAGAATTTGAACTCACAATGTAAAGATGGATAAAATACTGGTAAGTGGTTTATCCAGTATGCCACGTTAATAATAATAATAATAATCTGATAATAATATAACAACCCACACAAATTATACTCAATGCAATCACCACCTGACACTAAAACATATTACACAACCCACACATCACATATTTTATTCAATCACCATCTGACACCAAAACACAACTCACATTGCACATATTCTACGCAACAAACAGACAAAACACTGAAATAACACCATGAACAATTCTACAACCCCTAAAGACAATGCTGCACACACCTCAGAAACAAGGAAGTGCACCTGATGATTCAGAAGAAACTCACATGAAAATGTTGAAAACACAATAATAATAACTGCCACAATAACAAAGGAAGAAGAGAAAAAGGAGGAAGAGAGGGAGGCGGGGGAGGAGGAAAAGAAAACCTAGTTAATCCCACATGAAAGAAGATAGTGATTGACAAATTAAAATAATAAGAATAATAATTAGGTTCTTTAAACCATTATGCTGTGGAATGAGGAAGGGGAGAAGTGTATGATAGCAAGGAGAAAAAAGTACAAAAAAAAAGAAAGGACAAGAAAAAGAAAAAGATACAGAAAAAATACTGAAGGAACCAATATGAAAAAGACACACTGACATATACAAACACATACACACACAAGTGTAGATATACACACAATTCAACATATAGCTAATTCTTTTTCTTACAAACACAAACACAGTTATACTCATACACATACACACACCTAACCACACAATTATACATTCTATTCATTTATTTATTTATTTGTTTAGTACTACAATTGGTGAACAACAGTACCATTGATTACAGGTTTCAAATGGGTGAATCACTGATTCACAGCATTTATGATGGTGACAGCGGCAAGAGAGTGCCTATAACTTGGTGCAAAGCTATGTTAGAATTCACTTCCCATGAAGTGTTTGAAAAATCACTAGATTCTGTAGCAATATTTGCATCCTTTAAAACATTGAGTTGGCAGAATTGCTAGCACACCAGACAAAATGCTTAGTGGAATTTCATGTCTTTATGTTCTGAGTTCAAATTTTGCTGAGGTTGACTTTGCCTTTCATCCTTTTGAGGTTGACAGCACTATAGTTATGTTTTGGAACTGGGTACTATAGTACTACACTACTATGTTCTGACACTGGTCAATACAGTACTATACTATGTTTTGAAACTAGACACCACAGTTCTATACAATATACTGGTAGAAGTCAAGTCACTTCAGCACTACATCATATTCTGGAACAATACAGCACCATACTAACTTTTGATAGTGCTATACACAGGGGCCATGTGGAAGTAATGTTGACACACATGGGAGTGCATGTGAAGGTACATTTCACATTAGCTAAAAATAGGTATCATATAGAGCAGTGTTTCTTAACCAGGTCCATATGGCCCTTAGGGGTTCATATAAAATCTTGTTATTAAAATTTAAAATTTACATACAATAAATTGCTTATAGTTTGTAATACACAAAATATAAACATTTTTTTATACAATTACTAGTAATATTCAATTACGAAAATACAGTAGGATTTTTTTTTAAACATCAAATGGCTATGGCAATCCAGTAGAGTAAAATAGGAATAAAAGAGAGCCATAGGCTAAAAATGGTTGAGAACCAGCTGAAAATAGAAACCATGATGTAGTATAGTTCATATTGTTTGAAAATATCTATCATGTGGTGACAGAGATAGAGTTTGATATAGTGACCTTCTAGAGACACAACTCACAGCTTTTAATAAGTATCATTAACAGTATAGACTGCATAACTGGAAAGGAACCAAAGACAATTCATTTGAAGTCCATTGCTATAAGCAGTAAGAGCACTATGCAATCAATTAATGTTCTATCGTCTTAGGTTACAGTGCAAATGGTTAAATCTTGCAAAACATATATCTGAACTCAGAAACAATCAAACATCTGACTGACTGGCCCAATATCATGCTTGAGTGTGAGTGCAAATACATACTAATTTAGTGAGTGAGTAATACATGAGGGGGAGGGAAAATATTGGTTGATTAAGTGAGTAATACCTGAGTGTAAGGGCAAATAAACATTGATTAACACTTGAGGGTGAAAGCAAATATATACTGAATGAGATGTTGGGAAGGGCAAATAAATATGGATTGGTTGAGTGACACATGATTATGAGGGGAAAAAAAGATTGAGTGACACTTGAAGGTGAGAATAAATAATTAAATTGATTGAGAGATTCTTGAGTTTGAGAGATTCTTGAGTATGAGAGCAAATAGATATTGACTGAATGTGTGAGTGATACATGAGCATGAAGGCTAATAAATAGAAATTAAATGAGTGATATTTTAGTGAGTAGAAATAATGCTGAGTGACACTTTAGTGTGAGGGTAAATGAATATTGATTCATTGATTGATTGGTTGTACTCAAATGGACAAATATCACAAAAACAGATACCCAATAGAAAGATGAAAGGTGGAAATGGGGTCGGGTGAGGTGAGCGTTTCTATAAAGTAATAAGAGACACAGTTAATAGAGTACAGCTTCTCTATCAATTAAGAGTAAAAAATATATATATCCATCATCAAGAATTCACTCTTTTTTTTTTTTAGAAGAGGGGGGAGTAGTTTGTCTCTTTTTTTTTTTAATTTACATTTATTATATTCCTTTTAAAAGTGATTTCACTTCTTTTTTTTTTCTGTATTTTTCTAATTTTAAAAGCAAAAAAAAAGTTAATAACTAATGTAAATTGTATTGCATGTTGTTGGTTATTACTTAAATTTTTTTTAATGAAGGTAATCTAGTTCAGATAATACATATTGTGTGTGTGTGTGTGTGTGTGTGTGTGTGTGTGTGTGTGTGCATATATACGTATATATTCTTAATAACTGTTTCACAGGTTTTAGTTATTGGACTTCAGCTATTCTGGCTGGTCATAATGAACCAAGTACTTATTTATGTCTGATACATAATTTATCAATATATATTTTGCTGATTGGCTGAGACCATTTTTTAACCTTACATAGACATAGTATACATTTACAAGTCAACCAACATTAAAGAGAGAGAAAGAGAATGGGTGTATGAGAGAGTGTAAAATAGTGAGAAAGAGAGAGAAGAGAGAGATGTTCTGGTCATGACTACCTCGTCATTTTCTTATGTACAGGTTACCCAAGATTACATCATCAAACATAACTATTATAAGGTGGTAGAGTGTGAAATAATGATTTGGTTGCTGCTTCTAGCAAACTGAGAATGATTTGCTCATAGAATTGTTCCTTCAAACAAAAGCAACAACCTATTAGAAGCTACAGATGACTGAACATGAAACTAACGCACAGATACACACACAAGCATACTTGCATGCAAACAGACGTGCACATGTGCTCACAGCTGTCTTTCACTAACTTCCTCTGTGTGTTTTCATCACAGTATATATATAAAGCAATGTAATATAGATAGGTAGGTAAATAGATAAACAAAAATGTGTAGACATGCATACACATTGCCATATATCTATGGGTGGCTTTCTGTTCTTTTTCTGCGTGTGCAGGTGTTTCATTGCATTTCTATCAATTATTCATTAGTATGGTGTGGAGTGGGTGACTGATCTTTTTTCTTTTTTTTCACTTGTTGAGTCCAGTAGAAGAAGTGGCCATGACCTTTGCAACCCCTCCGAGACCAGTGAGATTGATGCTATTAATACACTGTTTAAATTGTTGCAGGTCAACACTGGCTGGGAAAAGGTGAGCAAAGATATAAACACACAAAGCTGATACTCAAATAACGATTGTGAATTTTCAGTGTCAAAATTATATTTTTAGTACCATATCCTTAAGTGTGTATTTCCTATGTATGTATACACACATATATGTTTGTAGGTATTATGTAAGTTTGTATATACATATAATGTATATATAAGGTATTTGGATTCTGCCATAGAGGAAGCCGATGTTCAATTTACGTGTTTGCTGACTACTGTTTTGGTGTCTCGCTTGTTTATAATCAGGAGTCGAACTGTATGAATGTGGTGTAGAGCATTAAGTTGACAAAACTTTTAGAATAGGTTATAAGTTATTTATTAAGATTTGAAATGGTACCATTTGCTATGGCTGGATATCCATCTTGTTGTTAACCCTTATCTGTTTTTCCAAGGGATCTCTTATTCCACATGACTTGGAAGTTGCAAAGCCAGTAGAAGACTTGGTGACAGGGGAAATGTCAAAAATGTCACCATTTATCACTCAGCGTTTTTAGAGAAGTGCAAATGTAAACAAACAGACACATATGTGCACACATACATGTGTGTATGTGTGTATACACACATATGATGGGCTACTTTCAATTTCTGTCTACCATATCCATTTACAAAGCTTTGATCAGTCTGGGGCTGTAGTAGAAGACACTTGCTGAAGGTGCCATGCAGTAGAATTGAACTTGAAACTACATGATAAAGAAACAAACTTCTTAACTACAAAGCCATGCCTTACACACACACACACACACACACACACACACACACACACACACACACACACACACACACACACACACACACACACAGATCATTGTATAGATGGCTATATTATATGTATGTGTGTATGTATATGTATATATATATATATGCATGTATGTTTAATAGAATATATTTACCATTAAAAAATATTGTAATTTTAATTACAAGCTCATTAGACTTTTAAAAACAAGATCTAATTTAAATTAACTAAATTGATTGATTTTGTAAAAATGTGAAAATAAAAAAAGTACAAATTGAAAGATTTTAAGAATAATTCTTTTATCAGAAGTATAAAAGACACGGGAACAATGGGTGTAGAAAATATATCTGAATCTAATAGTAATCTTTTGAGTTCAATCTTTGTGTAATGCACTGATTAGTGTCCTGAGAAAAGTTACATTAATCTGCTTAGCCCTGGAGGAAGTTATTAAAGTAATTTCCACTCTCAGTTAACAGTAAAAAGATTAGAAGACAGAGCTTTATGTT
Source organism: Octopus bimaculoides (assembly GCF_046866305.1). NCBI lineage: Eukaryota > Metazoa > Mollusca > Cephalopoda > Octopoda > Octopodidae > Octopus > Octopus bimaculoides. The sequence continues at coordinate 36,445,452 of NC_142948.1, read as the reverse complement.
TTTGTTTTCTATGATAGCTAGTTATAATTAACTGAAGTTCAATTTGAATTCAGCAGTTTACCAGCAATGAATTTTGGGAGTGGAAGGATCAGGACAAATGTTTAGTACCAAAACCCAGTTGAATCCAAAGAAATTAGTAATTATAAATTAGTAATTCACAAATGCATTAAATTGGTTTTGTGCAAGGAAGAATGAAAGTCTAACAGAGCCCTTCAGTGAAGAGTTACGTTTTCTGACATAACTGATGCTAATTATTTGGTACCCTCAAAAAAAACCTTCCCCCCTCTTGCCCTCTGATGAAAAGTTCTGTCCGAAACATTAGCTTTTACTATTCTTTACCTCCATGTATCAGGATTGATACATGGAGGCAAACAAGAAAAGCACATTGGTCAATTTAGGTCCTGAGCACTCTGTGTGGATACAGACAAAATGGCTTCATCAAACAAAGAAGTACAGCACTTGTGGGCTTTTTTTTGAAGCGTCTTCAAGACTTGCAGGAGAAAAGGAGAAAGATCTTAACCTCAGACAAAAGACCTGGTTTTCAAATGAAAACTTACAGCAGAAGTACCCAAGGTAGTGATATAAACTAATCTACTGGATCAGAGCTGACCTGGGGCTAAACACCAGCAACCACAACATATCAATCAACTGTATAAAAAACAAAGTATTGAAAGAGGGAATACTATCCCGAGTGTCATCATCCACTTCACATGACTCTTTTGACCATCTGAGAGAGTTGCAATAGACAGAAACTAAAGGAGCCTAATCTATGAAACAGATTTGTTAATTTCAATAAATATTCATTTGGTTAATTAATATTAAAAGATAACTTCCTGTTGTAAAACCTTGATTGAGTCACAAAACTTTTATCAATTCCACTGAGTTGCTGTTAATTACAATAAGTTCTCCTAACTGTGGTGCCATACTTAGATCTATCCTTTATCCCATCTTCCATTGTATTATCTACTTACTGCTGTGATCATCCTATCTTTTATTTCAACCATCATCATCTGTCTTTTTTCAAATTCAGTATATCCAGGACGAGAGAGAGAGAGAGAGAGAGAGAGAGAGAGAGAGAGAGAGAGAGAGAGAGAGAGAGAGAGAGAGAGAGAGAGAGAGAGAGAGAGAGACAGAGAGAGAGAGAGAGACAGAGACAGAGACAGAGACAGACAGAGAGAGAGACAGACAGAGAGTGTGTGTGTGTGTGTGTGTGTGTGTGTGTGTATGTGTTTTAAGACAGTAGGGTGTGATTTAGAGAGGATAAGATGACTTATATTTCTAGTAGTCATATTTCAGACATATGACCAAATGAGTAACCCAGTTAGTGACTCCATCATTAGTTTATTGTACAGTTGTTTTTGTTGCTAAGGGTCATAAGATATTAAACCCATGATTAACCTATCCTTCTCATAGGCATTTTGCATCTAGGAAATGTGTTCTTTCTTTTTCCAAAGCATTTAGTTGTAATTTGAGGGAGATTTGGATATTATTTCCAACAGATCAAGTGACCACATTGAGTGTCCTACCTGTAGTTGTTGTAGTGTCTGGACTAACAACTAATGAGTGTCCACACACCTCACATATAAACAGTCTTCAGGGAACATTAAATTGTGCAACTTGTTTTATTTACTTCACTGTTTTTAATTATATTTGTTCTTGTTAGCAAAGAATGTAATTTACTAATGTGTCTAGGATAAGTGGATAGGGGTGTTGTGATGAGGACAACTGTGGGATATAGGGAAGAAAGAAGAAAAAAAGAATGAAAGTGGATAGTAAGAGAAAGGAAGTGGAAGGCAAAGAAGAAGCAGAAAGATGAAAGAAAGAGAAAGGAAAAAAAGAAACAGAGGAAGGAAAGAGACGAAGAATGAAAGAAGACAAATGAAGATGAAGATGAAGAACGAAGAAGAATGAAAGATGTTGAATAAAAACAAAAGATTTGAAAAATAAAAAAAAAAGTGTTAAGTGAAGTGAAATAACATCAACTAGGAATTGAAACCAGCTCACTGCCTTGATTTTGCTGTTAGCTAATCTCTCTAATTCTGCCTTAATTGTTGGGATTCATTAATATAGAAACATGACTTCATTAGAAATAAAATGCCTTCAGTCAGGTGTCCTTTGTTGTTTAAATGACAATATGAAAGAGACTTCTTCAAATATTTTTTTAATGTCTCTGTACTAAAAGGAATTGTTTTGTTTTGTGAACAAAAGAGTCATTGGTTACAGGTATGAATAGGTTGTGGAGGCACATTGCTTAATGATTAAGGTGTTGCACTCATGATCATAAGATTGTGATTTCGATTCCTGGATTTAGTGATGCATTGTGTTCTTAAGCAAAACACTTCATTTCACACTGTTCCAGTTCACTCAGCTGGTATAAATGAGTAATCCTGTGATGGACTGGCGTTCTGTCCAGAGAGGAAATATATACACCACAGAATCCAGTATGAAATGAGATAGATGGAAACAGTTTTGACAGTGAGTTGGATAGACTGTTGTCCATTCAACCATCTGGACTTTGGAGGGCTTTAACAGAGTCCACTCAATTGCAAGCATTCACACCAGGTCTCCAGTCAGTGTATGACTCATGAGTTCTAGATTCTTCCTCTCATGTTTCTAGTCTTGGAAATTCTGAATAAAGGTCATAGCACTGCCCTTCTTCTATGAATGAAATATTGAAAAAACTGTTTTAAAGAGTTTATAAGCAAGCATTAATTAAGTAAAAGGGTTGATATAATCCAATGAACCCATCTCTCAAAATGTCTAACCTCCAATGCTAATATTATAAATTATTATTATTGAGGCTATTAATATTAGACTAAATCTTATATGACATTTAGTTACATCCCATTAAATTTTCAGTAAGGATGAAATTTAATCAAATATATTTCTTCCTTATAAATATGTGGCCTTGTATAAAAAAAAATAATCATCATCAATATCATTGTCAAAATAGTAGAATGATAGAAAGGCAGTGAATTGGCATAAAGAGTAGAGCACTGAATTAAGTGGCTTTCAGTGGTTGTTGTATGATTTTGTGTTTTTTATGACTTAGTCAGAGGAATGGTACTGTTCATGACCTTTTCCAGAGCCTCCAAGACTGGTGAAAGACCTGGCCTTTAATGTTTGTGACAGAATGAACTCTGCTAAATTCACTCAGCAGCAAGTTTTGTCCATTTTTATACTGAATTTAAATCCCACTGAGGTTAGTTTTTACCTTTCATCCATCCTGAGTTATTAAAACAAGTACCACTCAAAAACTACAGATGATTCAATCAACTATATTCAGTCTCCTACAAATTCTTGGCCTTGTGCCATCACCACTACTACTGCCACTGCCACTACCACTCTCCTTAGATGCTGCAGTAGGATAGTAAATGTTTAGTAACCCAAGTCTGCAACCAAGTTTGATTCCCAAAGTCCTTAAGCGCTGGAAAACGTAAAAATGTCACAACACCTCCATCTCCCTTCTCCATTAAGTGCTATTCATTAGGACAAGATAATTAGTCTCAGTCACTTACAAGACAAATATTTACTACACACATACACACAACTGACTTCTGCATTAATTAGTCACTCAAAAACTACTAAATTAATGTAATTAGTTGGAAGATGAATGAGAATTGATGAGTATCTCAGGTTCTTGAACTGCTGACCTAATAGTGACCACATAGTCAACTCTTGATAGTTGAAGTTGTTTGGCCCCATGTCAGCTCTTATCAAGCAGACTCATGATAAAGGCATTCAAATCATGGCCATTTCCTCTTTTTTTCATTATATCTTTTTCTATTTCAATTATAGTATATTCTGAACTACATTATTCAATGTGTCTTTTTTTAAGATGGTAGGGTATGGTTTGAAGATTTGACTGCCGTCTCAAACAGATTGAATAACCATGTAGAAGTTATTACAAGTAACTGTGATGTAAGCTTACATTTTTGTTGTTGGGTGGTTGATTTTATTGATCTAATACTGGGGTCAATATAATCAGTTATGCCTCTCCCTTCAAAATTGCTGGCTTTGTACCTAAATTAGAAATTATTAATAGTAAGGTGAATGTAGTTCTACTTCAGAGGTCATCCAGGAAAGATACAGATATACATGAAGGACTCCTTCAATTTCAACGTACAAATGTTCAGTTGTTTGACCAACTGGATGATCTACTCATTGAACTAGTATGCAGACACATGTACCCTTAATATAATTCTCAGGTTGAATCAGTGTAACATATGAGAAATCTGAACCTTTGAAATACAGCTACAATCCATCCAATGGGCATCTAAACAATTTCAGTCAACCCAATTTCACTCATGAGGCTTGATCTGACATGAAGCTATGGTAAAGACTTTTGCTCAAGATGCTATACAATGGGATCAAACCCAGGATCTTGTGGTTGCAAAGCAAACTTCTTGACCATGTAACCATGCTCGTGTCCACACATTTATATACATGACAGGTTTCTGCACAGTTTCCACCTACCAAATTCTACTCACAGGTCATTGGTCAACTCTAAGCTGTGGTAAAATGACATTTGTCCAAGGTACTGCTCAGTGGAAGCAAATTGGGAAACAAGCAGTTGTGAAACAAACTTCTTCAGTACGCCGACAAATCAGCATAAATAATATTGTTTACATGCCCACATTTATAGTGATTGTTTTTGTCTAGGCACACAACAACAAACATACACACACAAAGACGTTTGACCTTTGCATGTTCATATATGTATGTGAGTGTGTTTGTGTGGCTGAGTATATGCGAAAGAAGAGGACAGCTTTATTACATATGTATTACTGTGTGGATACAGAGTTCACTTTGTTATCATGTGATCTTCAGTTCTACTTCACTGCATAGCATTGTGGCATCTTGGACAAGTGTCTTCTTCTGTAGCCTCAGGCCAACTAATACCTTGTGAATGGAAGTGATAGAGAGAATCTCTATCTCTCTCTCTCTCTCTCTCTCTCTCTCTCTATATATATATATATATATATATATATATATATATATATATATATATATATATATATATATATATATATATATCTGTGTGTGTGTGTGTGTGTGTGTGTATGTATGTGTATGTATATATATATGTGTGTGTGTGTGTGTGTGTGTGTGTGTGTGTGTATGTATATATATATATACACAGGGTGCGATGGATAAATTGTCGCCATTTTATATTTTAATTTCGCGCATGTGCATTGTTTGTTTTTGATTTTGTTAGCTACACAGTATAGTAGGGTCAGTTGGGAACCATCTGTGATAAAAATAGCACCATGATGCAATTTCCTCTGCCAGAAATTTGGAAACTGCTTGGTGTTCATGCCAGAAGCTCCAATACAGACATGTTAGAGTGTTTGGGTGTCAATCTGAGGACATAACAGAGGATTTGAAAAGAGTTGGATGAATTTAATGGTGATTACGAAGGTATGACAGCTCGGAAAACTCACTTTGATCATTCTGATAAGAAAATAACTCTTGAATTTGTTGGTGAGATCCAGGCCATGATTGACAACAATCCGTCCAAGTCAGTCAGGTCCATCACCAGGGACATGGGATTCTGAGTTTCTTATCAAACAGGTAGTGCATGAAGACATTCGGTATGCTTCATACAAGATGAGAAAGGGCCAATTTTTATCCCAAGCCATCAAGGACAAGAGGAAATACCACGCTATGAAGGTTTTGAACAAACTTAAGCTTCCCTTCCAACCGAACATGTTTTGAATACATATACATACATGTAAGTTGAATACAAACACAAGAATATATTTTATCAACCAAAGAGAGAGGAAAAGTACTAACAATTTGAACATTGGTTAGAAAGGCAGAAAGCTAGTCTTCTATTTTGATCACAACTTTTAACTTTGTTAATTGTTGGCTACCCCTATAGCAATCTCAGTTATCCTATAACTGCAATGGACACAATACCCACAGAATGAAGTCTAATATGGTATCCCTGTGGCTCTTATTTTTATATATAGAAAATTGGTTGTCTCTGGTTTTTCTGAAAACTAGTGGAGCAACTACATGGACATTGTTTCCTTTAAGGCTTCCATTAACCTTTGTTGTTGTTGCTTATCCTCAAGTGAGCTTTCATTCAGCAGACAAGTGATTAAAGGCATTTCAACCATGACTATTCTCTCCATATTTCAGACGGTGTATCAAAGACTATGTAAACTAATGCATCTTTTTTTTTTTGCAAAATCAATAGGTTGTTAGGATTTGTGAGAGATTTGCCAGCTATTTCTAACTGGTCAAGCAACCATGTAGAGGCTTCCTTGATGGCTCATAATGACCTTTGATATTTGACTTATGTTGCCTGGGAGAAAAGAACTAAATTAACAAAATAAATAGCCAAACTTTTGCCAAATATTATATGTAATGCACAAATAGCTATCAGTTTCTATATTCATTAATTGTTAGATACAACAGTCCTTCTTCCCCCACCCCCACCAAAACAGCTATTTTCAGGTATATTTTTTCAATCAACATTTTTCACTTAAAAACAAATTCTTTGTAAGTTTTTTTCTTTTAATTTTTCTTTTAATTCTTATTGAATCATTTCCCCAAAATTAAAATTAAAGAAATCACTGACAGAGTCAGTAAAATGTGAAATTTGCCAAACAAACTTTATAGCTAACTTATTCCTAATATGTAATTTAGTAGCTAAATACAACTTTGATTAAATTGGGAAACTTTCTTATTTCATTGATCTCAATTTTTCAAATGGTTTTCAACACAATATTGGTTTTACACTTAGATATAAACTTAGATATGGGTTAAAAGACATTTAATCATATATGTGTGTATGTATAGGAACATACATGGCTATGTGGTTAAGAAATCTGCTTCCCAACCACATAGTTTTAGGTTCAGTTCTATTGCATGGCACCTTGGCCAAGTGTCTTCTATTATAGCCCTGGACCAACCAAAATTTTGTGAATGGGTTAGGGAACGCAAAAACTGAAAGATGTGCTATGTGCATGTATGTGTGCATCCACCCACATATAACAAGAAAACTTTTAACACACCCTACCACAACAAATCAATCTATATCTCTTCTCTTCCCCACATCTCCTCCTTCATGCCCTATGCCTACCTTTCACTCCCCAATCCTGTCCTCACGACCCTGTTTCTCTGTATCATTGCTAACCTCTATGTACCCAGGTTTTCACCTCTATGTTCCCAGGTTTTACATTGTTCAGTCTACATGAGTGAGTGTAAGATAAACAAAATAGCAATTTTGAAAGAAGTGCCTATAAAACTAGTTTTTAAACATTGAATAATTATGGGGGCCCACCAGAATAAAATACTAATCAAAGGGGTCCGTAGATATAAAATGGTTGAAAACCACTATTGTAGACTATCCTCTAAAATATAGAGGTGATACCAATAACAATGATGCTCATTAAATATATCAGTTACATTGAGGTGCTACGTTGATACAAGATCCCAAGTTTATCAGGTACAACTAAAATGGATTGAGATGAGGCTATGGTAAAATATGATTTGCAGTGAGATCAAACCTAAGACCTCATGATTACAAAGTAAACTTCTTAAACATTTGGCTATATACTCACATACTCACCAACCATCAATATTTTTAAATATCACTATCAGTATCTTTATAATTCATTTTCTTGTTCTAATATTATCTATTACCTTTAATTTCAATTTCTATTTTGTTTTCTTAAATAATTCATGATTAGTATCAATTTGTTAATTACAATTTAATGAAATAAACACAAAATTTAAATTAAACAATTAACTAAATAAAAACAATTTCCAATCTCAAATCTGAATCAGAAGCTAAAAATTAGTTAAAAGTCAAAAAAAAAAAGAAAAGAAAAAAGAAAACAGAGAAAAAAATTATAGGAAAAGAAAGCAAGAAAGTGAACTCAGAATTATAGATATATCAAATACACACTATGGATTACATTAACTGCTATATTTGGTGAGCTACCTGAAGCCTAAGATACAGGTTCAAGTCTTGATATGTCGTTACACACACACACATTTAGACCATCTATGTATTACTATTTATATATTTTGCATGAAAAAAGAATGAATGAGTTCGAGGGTAGTGTGTCACATGCAATCCATTCATAATTTATTGAAATTTCCTTTGGGATGTAGATAGAAAACTAAACTCTAAGTAATTCCCAAAGAGGAGAGATAAGTTCAAGAATTAAGAATTAATTTCTTGTGCTACTGATGAAGTCAAACAGATTTAAAACCTATGTTCAAAGTATTCATTGCCTGCAAATAAAGATTTGACTGCCCTTTCTCTAAGAATTTAAATTAACTTGAGAAATTAATTCTTAATTTCTTGAAATTATGAAATTATCTCCACTTCTTTATAGTAAAGATTGTTTGCCAACATAACATGGCAGTCCTGATTTAGGACAAATGTTGATGTAATTTAACCCCAGGAGACATCGTCTCCAGTTGGCTATACGACATGATCTGTGTCCTTATATTTTTGAACAAAGGAATCTAGCACCCCCACTCGGCTCAAAACAATATCTGTGTATTGCAATTTTCAGAATGTAGTGACAGGCGAAATACTGCTAAGCATTTCATCCAGCATGCTAACAACTCTGCCAGCTTGCAACCTTATGTATGTATACATAATATAGGCTAAATCTGGAATGTTTTACCTATTTCCGCAGTTGCATTAATGGAAAGTAACTAATTTATTAACCATGTCATTTCTGATTTTCTGGAGTCCGTCTTGAAAAGATTGGTACTGAGGTAGCTAATTACATAACTAAGGACCCCAATAATTACAGGTGTAAATTCAATGTTATAATCCAGGTGTAATATCTGTTAACTTACCAGATATTTACATATTGCTATAATAATATTGTATAGTACATCCTTTATGTTTTTCTATGATAAAAAATTGTATGTATATACATGTGTGCATGTTGTATACACACACACACATATTATCATCATTATCATTTGACTACTGTTTCCAATATATATATATCTTTCACTTGTTTCAGTCATTAGACTGTGGCCATACTGTGGCACCACTTTGAATTTTTAGTCGAATGAAGCGACCCCAGTACTTGCGTTTTAAGCTTGGTACTTATTCTATTGGTCTCTTTTGCTGAGCTGCTAAGTTACAGGGACACAAGCACACCAACACCAATTGTCAAGTGGTGGTGGTGGGGGGGGGGGGGGACAAATACAGACACTAACACATATATGACAGGCCTCTTTCAGTTTCTGCCTACTAAATCCACTCACAAGGCTTTATTCAGCCTGAGGCTAAAGTAGAAAACACTTGCCCAAAGACTGAACCCAGAACCATGTGGTTGGGAAGCAAGCTTTTTTCCACACACCTATATATATATTGGAAACAGTAGAGCTATAATATTTTTGTTTAAGAATAATAAATTTTTACTCTACAAAAGTATAGAGTAAGTAACCCATCAGATTAGTGTAAAATTATTTTTATTACAACTGAACATAAAAACAAACATTAATATGTATACATAAATATATGAATTAATGTAGATGCATACAGGATGAATAACAAAGAAAAGAGAGAAGCTTCTTGCTATTTGATTTTCTAATCTCAAAAGTACAAAAGAAAATTTCACTGGAACTTTAAGAGTTTTTATCAAAAAGATAAATTCAAAGCAATTTTTGGTTAATGATATATCCAAGCATTTTATAACAGATAGACAATTATCTGTATGTATGTGCATGCATGAGTGTGTGTGTGTGTGTGTGGATTGATTATTTTACTGCTCTATCTGAATCATCTTCAAAACACACCATTTGTTGGAATAACAATGTTAACAAGATATTTTTCTACAGAGGAATAATAGTTCAAAATATTTCAAATTTAAGAGAGATTACAGTATAAACATTTCTGCCAACTAAGTCTCTTTTCTTTACCTCTTTTTTTTTTTTTTGAAGCAGCAAGGATATTTGTATTTTTTGTAGCAAGGATATTTTTCTCAATCCATTCGACTATTACATGTGGAGTATTGTTGAGAGAGAGGTCAATGAACATGCCCATAACAGCAAAGATTCTTTGAAAGCTGCCATAGTCAGAGTAATGTCCAAAACGAACCAGGACCACTTGATTTGCACTTGTAGATGACTTAGATCTCATATAGAAGCAGTTGTTGAAGCTGAAGGTGGCTTTATTGAATAACATAGAAAAGAAGGTTTATTTTTATCCTCAGCATTTTTTGATAAAGATATTATCTGTTAGTATATATCTATTTTTTTATACACATAAATCTGTCCTGTGTGTGTGTGTGTGTGTGTGTGTGTCTGTGTGTGTGTGTATATATATATATATATATATATATATATATATATATATATATATATATATGTGTGTGTGTGTGTGTATATATATATGTGTGTAATATATAAATATATATATATATATATATATATATATATACTTGGAAATATATACCATTTAATTATATCTCTTATAATCTTTGCATTGTTCTTTACTTTTATATTCATGTCTCAAAAAAAAAATTTGATGCTATACATTGTGATATTGCAACATTGAAAATACACTTTTCTTCATAGAGGTTTGTTAACCATAAAGATATTCCACATGTTTAATTAGTCCATAGATAAAATAACAATAGTGTCTGACCTAAACATAAACCAATGAGGAAGTCTTTTTGTGGTTACTCAACTTGCAAGATATAGCAACTAAATCTTTCTCAGATCACATTCTACTATATTGAATAAAGAGAGTATTGGATAATATAGTCTAGAACATATCCCAAAAAGTATGGAATAACCGGGCTGGACCACCTTCGATTTTTTTTTCTTCTTTTGCTTGGTCTGCAAGATGGCTGTTCCTATGATCTTTGACCTTCACAGGCTCGCCAAGATCGGTGAAATTGAAACATTTAGAGAATCCTTCTTAATAATGGTTTCAAATTTTGGCACAAGTCCAGCAATTTCAGGGGTGGGGGTAATTCAATTACATCAACCCCAGTACTCAACTGGTACTTATTTCATCGACCCAGAAAGGATGAAAAACAAAGTCAACCTTTTGGAAATTTAACTCAGAGCATAAAGATGAACAAAATGCCATTAAGCATTTTGCCCAGTGTGCTGATGGTTCTGCCAGCTCACCACTTAAAGTCCTTCTTAACGATAGCAAGTTGACAACTGCAAGAAAAAATAGGCATGGAAGACATTTTAGAGGCCCAACATTCGGGAGAGCAAAGACTAGATAGAGTGATAATTGCAGATCCTGAGGGAAAGGGACACAGTATGGATGATAAAAGAGGAGACAAGTAAGTCAAGAATGCTTGAGTGGAAGTGGACATTCATATTTGAGGAGCAGAGGCTACAAACTGAGGACACAGCATGTCTAATAGGCAAGAGGCTGGAATGTGTTGATGAAGGAACTCATGTCAGTCAGTCAGGTGGCCTTTCTTTGGATGTGTGGATGCCTGTAAATGTAACAGTCCAATCAGGACTGAACTAAGGCTGAACAACAATAACAACTGAACTGAATTGCTAAATTTAAAGTAGATTCAGAGACAGAACATTTGATGAAAATAACTGCTCCTCTTGAATCACATCCAACAGATAGCGCTAGAAAACTGTGATGGTGATGTGGCTATGATTACTGCCAATGATCTTTATCAATGACCAGAGTGGTCATTGATAGTAGTGATGGTAACAGTAGTAGTCAACAATGAAGGTGAAAACTGCAGTTATTGATAACAGTTGTGGTGGTGGTGGTGGTGATGATGGTCGTCGTCGTCATCATCGTCGTGGCAGTAGTGATGGTGGTGGCGGCAGTAATTTTTTTTTTAGTTAATGTTTTCTGTGGTCTTGCTGATGATTGTGGTGACTTACAGTCACGGCGGTTGTGACAATAAGAGTGGTGATGATGGTGAGTTCTAGTGAGATCATGATGCTAATGATGGTGGTGATGATAATGATGCTGCTGTTGATGATGAAGAGTTTAGAAGCTGTCAAATTGCTTTTAGATAACTTCAAATTTTAATACATTCAGGAACTGATTTAATCCTTCCATTTCTGTGGCATTGTGTTTCTCTATTAAATATTTATTTTCATTTTAATACAAACCACATTTAGAAAGATAAGATGGGTAGGAAGAGGCATTCTTGTATGGTTTTTAATTGAATAAAAGTAGGGGTTACGCGTATAAAAAAAAGGGACATATAAAAACAAGTGCATGTATGAAGGGATAAGTTATAATAGCTGCATATATTAATAAGGGTAAATGAAATAAAATCTTATGAAGTGATGCTTATGTTACAATAACAATGTAAATATCATATTTTTCAAGGGGACAAGACAAGCTCCCATGAAAGGCTGCATGCCTTTTCAATTCTCAGCTGAAATGAAGTCAAGTCATTTATACAGCTAAGCTTTGTAGAGAAAATGTGATTGTCACAACACCACAATTCCCTATAATCAAAAATTTAAGTAAAATATTCCTTTTCAAGCACAGCAGAATAAGATATAAGCTCTGATGAATAAGTAATATATTCATCACTCTCTCTCTCTCTCTCTCTCACACACACACACACACACGTTGCACCCTTTGCTGTATCAGAGGGATTTTATGAACTTAAGCCATATTAGCTCATTGGAGTTTTATAAGCAGTCTCTTTTTTCACACTGGACTCAACACCAGTATTTCACAATAACCTTACTTTTGATATGATATTTGTATGTGTATGTTAAATTTACCAAGAATAATTATATAAATATATTTTTATTATTCTTTTCCTTTTAAAGAAACAACTTCTCAATCATTTTGTATGTAATAAATAGGCTAAAAATAAAATTTTCACACACATATATATATATTCATACACCTTATACATATTATACCTATCTTACACACACACCTGATGCTTACATCTTAACTGCCTCACCCATCTTGAGTGATAAATTCTAACCTCAAGGTATGTGCACATGTGTGCATATGCATAAGTATTAGTGTGTGTGTGTGTGTATGTGCTTGTAAGCAAACAGGCATGTGTGATTGTGTTTGCATGCATGTGTGTGTGACTGTGTGTACATGATTGTGTCTCAATATATATATATATATGTGTATGTATCTGTTCATGTGTGTAAATCTAAATATATTTTTCAAATTGATTCCGGAAAGAAAAACAAGATGCTGTGATGTTAATACCTTTTACTATAAAGTTCCTTTAGGCATGACAGAGCACTAACAACCATCTTAGGGAACAGTAGCATATCCATTCACTATTGTTATGTGTGTGTGTGTGTCCATGATCAATAGATTTAGCATATAATGGTCAAGTCATTGTGTACGATAACTTATAAGCCAACAAAGGAACCTCTGTATGGTCATTCATCCTACTAGAAATGGCAGTCAAATCTAACTAAAGCAAAAACACTAATAAAAGAAGGACACATTGGATAATGTTAACCAGGAGCTGCACAGGGCCTTTGAAAAAGACAAAATGGTCACAGCTGGGATATTTGTGATCATAGGTCAGCTTGACCAGGGTAGATCTAGGGCTAAAAACAATAACAACACCTTATAAATTGATGAATGAATTAGAAATAGCAGCTAAATTTCCTTCATATTACATTGTACCACCTTAAAAAAGAATAAATTAGATAAAGTTCTAAATATTTAAAAAGACAGAATGGTCATAACTGGAACGTCTTTGACCATGTCTGCTGGTTCCGGTCTAAATGGTAAACAACAACAGCTGATCACTGTATAAAGTACTTCAATGATATACAGTTCACCTAATTCTAAGTAGCTACCACAATGAAGTAGTCTTTTAGGGACTTCTACACTGTCACTGACCTACTAGAAATAGCAGCCAACTCCCACTTAAGTCACAACATCTTAAAAAGGAAAGGACACATTAGATGATTAGTCCTAGATATATTGTGTTTGAATAAAAAAACTAGATGGTTGTGCCTTTAGATTGAGTGAAAACAAAAACTATCTATTGATTGAAATATAGTATAAGTGGTAGCACAAAACAGTATGTGTTACAGCAGGTGTTGAATTCTTAAATTATAAATAGTTTATCCAATGGTCTTCCACACAGTTTCTGCCTACCAAGGCATGATTAAGAAATTTGCCTTACAATCATGATGTCCCAAGTTTTATTCCACTGTGTAGTATATTGAGAAAGTATCTTTTACTATAGCCTTAGTTGATCCAAGCCCCAGATGCATATATATAAACACAAACATGAATTTGTGTGTGTGTGTGTGTGTGTGTGTGTGTGTGTGTGTGCGCGTGTGTTATATTACGCGCACACACACACACACACACACAACCGGACATGTTCATACACACACATGTAATGAACACCTAAAACATAGAAGAAAGAGTTGTTGATTCAAAAGAAATTAAGCAAGCATGAAAAGCATATAATATTGTGTTTTTATTAGCAGTCCATCAAGTGATAAAATGAAGAGCTTATAAGTCTTTCTTATGTTATTGTTTGTTACTTAGTCTGAGAATGGTAGCATCATAATATATCATCTTTCCAGACAGACCATAACAGAGGAAAACTAATAATAGCTGACTGCAAACATATTCAGTAAAAGAAGCTAACCACTTGATATATTTTAATCTATCATCAATACACAACAGGTTAGTGTTTAGAAATTACCGCTAAAGTACAATTAGTTACAACAAAGGTAAAATCCATAATTGGAGGAAATCAGCAAGGGTCTGTGTCAACAAACAAGTAATGAAAGAGGAAATGTGGTTGTTAAAGTAAATGTAGTTCGTTATCATGAGGAAAGGAAAAAGGTTTGATGTTTTTGGCTGTGAACTTTTATCAAGGAAGGAAAGACAGAGTTGTGTGTTTTGTTATCAAGTGTTGTGATGGTAATGAAGACCAGATGTAGATAGGTAGAACATGATTTCTGAGTCTTGTAGTGGAGATAGATGATGGGCTGTAATGTTGGACATGTACACTGAAAGTGAAAAACAGCATCAGAATTGGTGGCCATGTGCTAAGTTAGTGTGTGTCTGTACATACATCAAGGTGCCGCACAGTGAGATTGAACCCAGATCCATGTAGTTGGGAAGCAAACTTCTTTCCACACAACCACGCCCGATTTTCTTTTTTTTTTTCTTTTTCAAAAATTCACTATGGGTATAATTTTAATTGATTAAAATTTAACTTCTCTTAATCACTCCTGACTATCCTTATTTACTGTGGGAAGATCAAAGATGATTTGCTGCAACTTGCATTATAAAATATCATTAGAATAGAGTTGTATGTAGTTTCTGAAGAGGTACTTCAACTAGGATAAGGTTAGCAGTGCTTCCAACAGTTAATTCTTTTTTTTTTATCAAGTGTAAACTACACATCATTTAGATAGGAGAATGATGTGTGGTTTACTCTTGTGAGATGATTTGATCAAGTGTAATACTGCAAGATAATGAAACAATCAGTGGTTATTTGGTGTCAATACCACAGCATACTAGCAGTGTTGGTGGTGATGGGGTGTGAACCATTAACTTTCTAATTGGCAAGTCAGTTCACTTTCAACTTATAATGAAACAGTAGAAGTGAAGGTAACCAGTGGTGGTCTTTGTTGCCAAACAGAAAATACAAATAAATTAAGTCTTCAAACATTTACAGAATGAAATAAGTTGGGGTTTTTTTTTTTTGAAAGAGGAAGAAATCTGACCTCTCTATAGGCATGTGTGTAATAAATATGATAATTTAGCATTGGTAGTAATGTCATAATTCTACTCTTCTACATGCTAAAATTAACTTATTCTGCATGGTGAACACTTTTAACATAGTCAATGATAATTTTTCTTTATTCAATCTTTTTTGGTTAAACTTAGGGGTTTCTCCTATTTACAGTCATGTAATACTGCCCTCAGAATGCATCAAAGAAGAATCATCAAACCCTAACCAGAATAACAAATGAATAATATCAATGTTAAAATACTTTAAAATTAGTGTAGCTACATACTGGACCAGCTAGCTATGTTATCAAAAATTTATTTTAAGTATTTTATGAATATCAATTTCTCTGTAAGTACATTTAAAAGCCAATCATCGGTTCATTGCACTTTTGACAGCAAGAAAGTGTCTACACAACTCAGGTGTTCAAAAAATATTGGGGTTTCTTGATGATCTTTTATCTTCTATCTTTTACTTGTTTCAGTCATTAAACTGTAGCCATGCTGGGGCACCACCATGAAGAATTTTTAGTTGAATGAATCATTACCAGTGCTTTTTCTTTTTAAAGCCAGATACTTATTCTATCATTCTCTTATACTGAACCACTAAGTTACAGGGACATAAACAAACCAACACTGATTGTCAAGCAGTGGAGGACAAACACACACACACATACATATATATATACATACAGAGTAAGATTGAAACTGGGAAAGTGAACTTCCAAACCATATTGCCATGCTTGCATTTATGGTATTCATAGGTATCATAAGATACTACCCTTGTAAGTAAAAAATAATGCGTATTGTTTAACAACCGATGTCTCCATCAGGATACTAGGCAGGCTGCAATCTTACCAAAGGTCAGCAGGAGAAAGTTGAATATGCAATGAATACTATTATCATTATTATTATAAAAGACATGCTAAAAATGGCACCTCGATATCTCTTGGAGTTATAGCAACAATCAATCAATATGGAATATATATAATTTGCCTGATTAATAAACTCTGTGTCAGTAACAACCAACAAACTCTGCTCCAGACTACTCAGACATAATAATAAAAAACAAAACTTGCCAGCAACAAGTCCATTTATTGATAAAGGTAATCTTGTTTCTGGCTGGTGTAAACATTCTAGCGTATAGGATTTCACATTGTACAGTAAAACAATATCAGTCACCATAGAAACTTCATGGTAGAGAGAGAGGAAAAGAGAGAGAACGAATGGTAGATTTTGATCTGAAGGGTTCAAAAAGTGAACTGAAGGATTGTTATTCATCAATTATTCTACGTAGCCTGTGATCCAAACTAGGGTCCAGGATATAATAGCAAAGCTGAGCAAGACAACTGGAGGTTCTGATCTTACTTAAGCTGAATACTGAAGTTTTCTTCCCCAGACTGATAGGAAAACTTGAAGTCAGTACTGCAATCTGATGAAATATCTTATAGTTGTAGAGAGTTTCCACTCCTTACCATGGAGCCTATTTACTGTAAGATGTATTTACAAGTGCTAGACATGGCACCTATTTGGTACTGAAATGTTAGAATGCATGTAATTTTTACCAATGGGTTATACAGTGTTCTAAAGTATACATTTAAAAGATGTGTACTTTGAAATGTATACACAGAGAGTAACTTAACTTTTTCAGACAAAATCCAGCAATAGCAGAGTTAGTGGCAACAATAGAGTACAAGGTTTAATGGGATATCTTTTGAGTATTAAATTTGTGAACAGCTATTTCTTATTTCATATCCTTCTAATTGAAATAATTGCTTGAAACTATACTGAGAGAGGGGTTGATTTAATTGAATTTAAAGTTGGCCTTGTTTGTGTCTAGTCATGAGGACAAAAAATACAATTCAGTACTTAGTTCATGGCCACTCGTTTCTAAGTTCAAATGTTGTCAGGATCAACATTGATTCCCATCTTACAAATGAATTTATGCTAATCTCTACATAAACTTACCCTGCATATGATCAACAGATGTATATTATTAATAATAGTTAAAGACATGCTAAATGTAAACAATACTTGAGTGATTAATAGGATTAATACAGTCACTACCATTATGGCTAAGGTTGCCATACAGCAGATTAAATTGATATTGGTCTTCAAACTATTTTCATTTCTTCACTGCATAATTCTAATTAAAATTTCAGAGTTGTCACCCCTTTGTCTTGCTTCACTGGATTTAACTAACATTGTAACAGTAATTTTAACAAGATTTTTTAAATTTTTTTACTTCATAAAGTATGTAATCACCCATTATCTTTGTAGTTATGTTAAGAGTAAGCAACTTGTATACTTACTAGTAATGGTAATACAATTGTCCAATTTTGGAAGCAATTTCACCTATTTGCCATCGTTTCAATCCATATTTGGTATCGAGGACTTGTCTGAAAAGAAACAAACAAATAACAATATAATGTAAGTATTTATTCCATATACAAGTATACAAAACAAGCCAATTATGCATGCACTTTTTAGCAATGGGTCATTCAGCAGTCCAAAGAATACATTTAAAAGGTGTGTGTTGTGTTCTTTAGCTCCAGATCAACTTTGATCCAAGTCTGCTAGATCAAGGCTGACCACAAGACGGCTGAAGTAGGGCTAGCCAATACGTAGAAGTAACTCTTACATTACAAAGATTAACCTTCCTATTAATCAATGACTAATTTACAATATGTGAATATTTCTGTCTGAAATAGGAGTTTCAGGATTTCTACCTTCATTCCCTTGTTGTCAGCACTAAAAAGGTTTTGGCCATAATCCACCAGTAGTCCTCTTGGACAAAGCTGACAGACAATGGGAAGTGTACTGGGATTAGTTTGGGTTAATAGTGAGCTTTAAGAGTCTAATATAAGGGAATTGTTGTTGAAGAATTAGTGTGGAAAATGACAATGATGATGGCTGTAATGATAATTGCAATGGTGGTGATGATTGTAATGGTGGCACTGTACTGGTGGTGCTGACAGTAAAGGATGATGGTCAACGGATAATGATGATGATGATGATGATGAAGAGGAAGAGGTGGTGTGGATTGGTGGTAGTGGTGATAATGATAGCAATGGCGATGATAATTGTATTTCATCAAATAGAAAGTTGGAAGTCTTCAAGTGACACTTTAGGAAATGTTTTAATGTGGATCTTTGTTGATTCTGATAAGAAACGAGAAAAAAAGAATTTTACATTGGTAGAATTTTGAAAAACAGTGGAAATGTCATTGTGATACAGGTGTATATGTATGTAACATATGTACTACTATAAGGTTAGGCGAGTGTGTGTATATATGTGAACTATATGAATAAAAGATGCATGTGTGTATGATAACCGCAGGAATAATAGGTGCATTCATGTATGTGCGTGGTGTGTGTGTGTGCATGTGTGTGTGTGAAATATACAAAGACACTTATATGTAAGTATATATAGACATATTTACAAGTATACACATACACACATACAAATTCACACACATTTAAGTAAATATATACACATATGCAAATAGACACACAGATATACAAATATGTGTACACACATACAAACCTATATTTATTTGTGTGCGTACACACTTGCATATGTGTGTGTTTTTATATATGTGCATGTATTTGCATATGTATATGTATAATTATAAATCTGTATATTTTTGCATATGTCTGTGAGTACAAAAGAGAGAGATAAAAGAGTTAAGAGGTAGATGGTACAACAATTGGTAAAAAGATAATAATAAATACAAGAACATGAAATTGGTATAATAAGACAAGCAAAGAAAAATAGAAATAACTCCAAAATACAAAATCCTCAAACAGTCGGTAAAAAATGGTAAACAACAACAATAATGACAACAACTAGTAAACCATTAAAAAAATAAATAGGAGAAAGCCATTTCCTAAAAATACATTGCATGAAAAAAAAGACAAATCACCATTGAAAAATCATTGTAGTAGATAGAGCTGTGTGTGATGTGAGGATCTGAAGTATTAGTTTCTTACTGAGATCTACTGAAGTGGAGAGAAGAATATTTATCTTTTGAGATAGCTCCCCTCCCCTCCTCTGACTTTGTACATAGAAATCCACGAATTCTACATCAGAAGTGACACAGACCTCTCCTTCTCTCATACACATGCACATACATACATACATACATACATACATACATACATACATACATACATATTAAATACTCTGCTAGCTATATATATATATATATATATATATATATATATATATATCTTAATATATAAAGCTGAAGTTGTGTGTCTGTGTGAAGCCTTTTTAAAAGTTTATAGAAATCCACATTTTCCAATTTTTCGTTAAAATTTTTACATCAATGGAATTTTCTCGATCTGAACTTTCCAGTGCAGTGATTAGATTTTTAAAATTCCGTTTACTTTGTGTGATTTAAGGGAGATTTGGCTGTTGTTTCTAGCAACTTTTATATTTCTTCCCTTCTACCTGGGACAGCGTTCTTACACACGCGCTCAACAGAGAGAGAAAGTGATACATACAACGTCATAGATTAAACTTTCTTCTCAGTATTCTTTACCTATTTTTCATAACATTGATACGTAAAAACACACACGACCACACATACGTAATCTGTGACAACATACACATTGCTCCCGTTCTCTATCTCCCCCTCTTCCTCTTTTCCTCTCTCGCTCTCGCAAACGTATACACGTGCAAGTAAACACAATCATTCACGTTCGTCAATGTGGCATAACTTTCAGAAAAATGAATATTTTTTAATGAAATTTTCTATGCATATATTATTTATTATGTAGATTCCGAATATACAAAAAATTTCAGTGATAGTGTTTTGGGAGGAGGGTGGGGGACAATTTTCGGAAATTTCACTTAAATTCCTCTTAACTTCCATGAAAATGAATATTTTTTCGTGAAATTTTCTACAAATATACCTTGATGTATGTACACTTCGAGCATGTAGGAATTTTGAAGGAAACAACTGCAGGTTATTTTTGAGAAGTGTTCCCCACTCGGTGGTGTTTCGGAGCAAGTCATCCATATTTGTTTAATTTTTCTCTATTATGTGCGTAAGTGCATCCATAGATTTCTAATGAAGTAATAGGCAGTGAAGAGAAGCCATCATAAGAAAACTTTTAACTACCTCTAACCCTTTCTCCCCCTCTCCCTACCTCTTGCTCTCTCAAACGCATACACATGCAAGTACACAATCATTCAGTAAAATATAACTCATGTTCGTCGATATTTTGTAAATATACCACGATTTTCACTAGGGTGTTAGGGTCAGGGTTAGGGTTTAGGGTTTAGGGTTACGGTTAGGGTTAGGATTAGTGTTACGGTTTTAGGGTCAGGGTTAGGGTTTTAGGGTTAGGGTTTAGGGTTAATGTTAGGGTTAGTGTTAGGATTAGGGTTTGGTAATCGTGCGGGTGTTAATCTGAAAAATTACAGATATGTGAAAAGTACCGACCCTGCCATCTATTATAACTTTTGTTGTTCTGTTTAATATATACATAGATTATGCCTCCAAAGAAGAGAGCTTGCTGGGGAAAGGAAGCAACCGGTTTAAAATGACATTTCAGAAGCTACTTTGAACATAATGCAAAATGGTGCATCAACATCTGCCCAATCTGATAGAATTCTGGCAAAACTGTGTACCAACAGATCGCCAGCAATTGCTTCATCAGAAATTGCCATCCTAGCTCCTGCGAAAAGGGATTACCCTGCAATGTATAATCAGGGCAGCGCAAAAAGTTGTTTTCACAAGCATTTCTATAGCCAATTAGACGGATGAAATTTACATACGCTTAATAATGTTACCCTATTAATTTCATCGTCTTTTGAATTATGAACATATTTACATCATAAGGGTTTTTTCGTTGTAAGGCTTTCTTTTTTAGTTGGTTTTCACCTAGCAAGACTTATCGCAGATGGCGTAATAAGTCACACCCAGACAAGGTCGGGTTATAATGCTAGTGATAATATAAAAATATGAAAAATAAAAAAGATATTATATGGTTAATTATTCTGTATTGGGATCAAGTTATGACTAATATTATTAAGGAGACACTTAAAATAGTAAAAATGGCTTTTAAAAAGGACAATAGTTATTCAAATATAGTTTCCAATAAAACCATAAGACTGGCACTGAAGTAATTTTACATTTAGTAAAATGAAGTATTGAACCCCTAACTCCTGAATCAAATAACCACACAATTTTATTTCTAAAGCACTTGAATAGACTATATAAATAATTTTTTTTAAAAATAAATAAAAAATAAAAAATAATGCAATAATTTAAATAAAATAAATATATGAATTTTACTTGTTTCAGTCATTTGACTGCACTCATGCTGGAGCACCGCCTTTAGTCGAGCAAATTGACCCCAAGACTTATTAATTGTAAGCCTAGTACTTATTCTATCAGTCTCATTTGCCGAACTGCTAAGTTACAGGGACGTAAACACACCAGCATTGATTGTCAAGTGACATTGGGGGGGACAAACACAGACACACAAACATATACACACACATACATATATATGATGGGCTTCTTTCAGTTTCTGTCTGAACTCAAGACCATATACCTGCAAAGCAGAAAGGCAAAGTTGACCTCAGCAGGATTTGATCTGAGTGCAGACCTTGAGACATTCTATACGAGACATTCTAAGAATTCTACCAATTTGTTACCTTACTGTCATTCAAAAACTAATGACACACCAGATAATGTAGACCTAAATGTATCATGTTTGGAGAAAAAAAAAAGAAAGATGGACAGAAAGAAATGGGTAATCACTTCTTAAATATCTTCCATCATACATCAGCTTGATCAGACCTAGCCTGGGGTTAATCAGCATCAATACACATATACCCAATTATTACTACCAGTACAAATTATATAACATTATGAATACACAATCACACAAACTGCAGCCACTACACATACCTAGATATAATCACCAGTGAATATATGTGGTGATATATTATATAATATAATATACATATTCTATTTACATATATTATATAATAATGTAATAGATATTATATAATAGTATATATATATATTATATATATTATATAATATATCCAGATAAACTACCACCACCACATATACACATCTATTACCATAGCCACCACCTATTATATAAAATGATAAATACACTATCACATTAACTACTACTACAATTACATCTCCTCAGCTATTACCACTAGTATATATCATATAATGTCATGTAAGTTAACAAGGGAACCTCTACATAATCTAACAGAGCTTGTTTTCACATCACTTCACAATTACTCATCCTTATTTACACTGATGGTAATGTATTTCATATATGAGTGTTCTGTAGTTAATCTGTATGTGTGTGTAGGTAAATATATGATCCATGGATTGCAGCCATGCTAGGGCACCACCTACTTAGTCTGGAACTAATTTTCTTAACTGAATGGTTAAGAATGCCTTTGGTGTAAAGAAACACAAAATACTTTTACTTGTCACAGTGATTTACACACACACACACACACACACACACACACACACACACACGTGTGTGTGTATGCCCAATAGGTCCTTGCACAGTCTGTCACCAAAATTTCACTCACAAGGCATTGGTCAACTCAAGGCTAATACCTTAGGCATTTGCCATAGGTGCTGCATATCGCTTCAAAGCAAATATCTTAATCATGCAGGTGCATGTGTGTGAGTGTGTGCATGCATGTGTGTGTACATGTGTATGTGGGTGTCATATAAATTAATACAAATCAATAGGAATTCATGAAAATGAAGGGATTTCCATAGATGTGTGGAGAAGGATTACATATGATACTTGGATGATGCAGTTGGAAGGGAAGCTTGGAGGTGAGGTGTGCAACAAAATGGGACAGCTGAGAATGACAACATGCCAATAGATGAAGACTATAAAGCGGTGAAGGAGGGTAGTAGTCAGTATGTTGTAAGGAACAGTAGAAGTAAATAGAGGATAAAGCAGTGCTGATGAGCCAGAGAGCAGGAGTTATGTTACAGTTACACTTTATGTATGCGTATTTGTCCATGTGTATGTGTGTGTGCATGTACATGTCTAGTGTGTGAGTTGTTTTATATATATATACATATATAATTTTGCATATGCTTGCCATACTGGCATGGATTAGACAGGTTGTTGTCGCAGTCTGAGTTAGTTCCTATTTGGATATTTGGAGTTACTGCCTTCCTAACAGTTGAAGGATCACATCTTATTTGCAGAACAAATGGCATGCTCAGCCATGCATTTCAGTCATGACTGCAATGGCATTGCAACAGAGAATGGCCAATGACACTTGCTACATCAGCCACTCCACTTCATAGGGCTCATTTCTCAGATTGGCCACCCTTATCCTGATTTTGCAGAGGTAATCAGTAATATGGGGTTCAATAACACCTGAGGAACCAACAGCAGCCAGCACAAACTGATAGTAGTTGGTCAGGTCCCTGTGTTCATTTTTCTCTCTTCTGCATTACAGGCAGTGATATCTGGGTTTCCATCAGCCAATTCCAATACTGTATTAGAAGTTGTGGGTAAGATGCTACATTGTTTAAAAAGGGGGTCTAAAAAGGGAGATGAAAATGAAAGGTAGGGCTGGAAATGTGGGACGGTAGGGGATACAAACAATTTTGTTTAAATATCTAAGAAATACATGTCACAAAATCTGAGAATAAAATGTTAATTGGTGACAGAATTACATTACATATTCAAACATGTACACACATACATACATGTGTGAAAGCAGATATGCTCACAGAGCATTCTGTAAAGCATATTACATGCTCACACGCACAGATTAACAAACACACACAATATATACATCATACAAGCACTCACAATACATTTACAGCACACAAACTCATGCATATACTATACAGTCACAATGAACAAACAATACATACACCATATATTCACTGTACACAAATACACACATACATACATTGACACACCATACAGTCAATGTATACAAATATACACATACAGCACACACACACACACCCTACATACATACAGACACAAAAAATGTTCTCATTTTGAAGTTTGTACTTCAATAAAATCACATCTTGTAAGAGAGATTAGTATTGAATTACAAAACAGTAATTATTTTTCTTAATGGTAACTTTGAGGGAATGAAGAAATCAAAGGAACTAGTGTCAAATCTCTGTCTGGGAGTTGTGTAGAATGGTGTTTAGTTCTTTAGAAATTACTGTGAAAGAGGAGAGGGAGGAGTGGACAAGGGAGAGGGATAGATGAGAGGGTGGATAAAGATTGATACATAATGAAGTGGATATATATATATATATATATATATGAATAGCTATATCGATAGATAGATAAATGGACAGGTAGACAGGACAGTATATAGATAAGTAATATGGTTAGAAAGATAAGTAGAGAGAGATGGGTAAGTAGAGATAGGTAGATAGGCAGCTGGACACTTAGATATGCTGGTTTGTAAGGAAATAGAGCAGAGCAAGCTACTTGTGGTCACACATCCACAAAACAAACCTATCTTTGTAGATCTTCTTTCAAAAGACTGAGACATATTTAAAGATGAGAAGAGGAGGGGAGGAAATATCAACAGCCAAGAAATCTCCTATTATCACATCCTGAGATTATTGGCAGAGGTGAGACATGGAATATCCTTCCATCATATACACATATGCACACACGTGCGCACGCACGTACACATGCACAAACTTTACTAGTCAAGGAGAGCTGGGAACACAGGTAGAGAGAGAGAGAGGTGAGAGTTGGTGGGGCTGCTGTATGATGATCTGTCCTGGTTTGCAAGAGAATTTTTAGCATAATTCTTTTACTACTTTCAGGCTGGGGTTCCAAGAGATTTTAGTTGGTCATATCAACTCTAGTACTTATTTTATCGATATCTATTTATCAAATGGCTAGCTTTCTGATTTAACAATAATAATCTGGGTTAATAATAACAGTTCTGATACCAACCTCCCCTGTACCATCATCATCATAACCAGCTCACTCTAATATGTTCCCTTCTCTATCACTCCTCCACACACACACACATATCCAACCTGACTCAAGTACTCACTCATACTCACACATTACAGTGACTCTCAACTGCTGTCTACCAGCCACAGCTATGCAGTGTCTACTTCTACCAATCTTCTATTGATTGATTCTGATGTCTTTCTTAATAAATCCGCTATTGTATTGATTGCTTAAAGGAAGAAGCTTCTCTGTAGACATTCTATCAATCAGCTGTGTAGTATCTTAAGCAATGTGCCACAAATAGAAGAGAACTGTGTGTGAATGCACGTGCTTGTGTGCGTGTGCATGTGGATTTCTTTTTGTTGTTGTTGCACTGCACAAACAACGGTGAAGGAGGACTTCCATTCCAAGTTCCTTCCCATCTTCATGGTGTTGGCTGAAAAAAATAGAATTTCTTCACTTTTTATTCCTGACTCTGTTTTAATCTGTTTTATGTTTGTTTTCTTCTACTTCTTAAATATTCAGATATCTCTGACCTACAGTGGTTTAATTGCTGTGTGGCAGGGGGGGGGGGGACGTAGGATTGTGCACAGAGATATGGCTGCATAAACTCTCTCACACAACACATACATGCAAAAACATACACACACACGTATGTATAAAAATCTCTCACACTCTCTCCATATATATATATATATATATATATATATATATATATATATATATACACATACATATATACATACATACATACACACACATACTTTATCATCATCGTCATCATCATTTTACTTCACATTTCCATGTGTACATTAAATGGATGGGTACCTTCCAGCACAGTGTTTCATCACTTGTCACAGTCCTGTTATCTCCTTTGTGAGGTTCAGCCTCTTGAGATCAGCCTTACACCTTTTCTTCCCATGTTTTGCTTGGTCTTCTTTAGATTCATTCCACTTGGATCACACTGCACTTCTATACCAGTTTGCCTACCTCCATATGCATCAGTAGATCTGTACCAGCTCCATCTTCTCTCAGGCATACTACATCTGATTTCTTTTCTACTCAGTTTTTCTCAGTTCATTTGTGCTCCATCGTTCATACAAATTACATTACACAACCAGTAGTGCATACTTATTTTATTTCTTTCCAACCTATGTAGTTGGCAAAAACATTAGCTTCACAACCATGTCATTTCAAGTTTAAGCTAACAATTCTGTACTAAGTAATTGTCTTCAACCATAGCATCTGGCTAACCAAGTGCCTTGTGAGTGAAATTAGGTAGACAGAATCTATGTGCAAGACGATGGTATACATACACACACAACATCATCATCTTAACTCCATTTTCCATGTTGGCATGAGATGGATGATTTGACAAAATCCAGCAAAATGCAAGGTTGTATCAAGCTCCAAAATCAAATTTGGTGTTGTTTCTGTGGTTTGATGCTCTTCCTAACGCTAACCACTTAACTGTGTGTACTGGGTGAAGTTGCCAACTAACTTGCAAGGCAGGAAAAGAGCAGGTGGAAGTCCTTTTGACTAAGTGGTGGTGGGTAGTTTTTGAGATGGTGGAGTGGCTTTATGTCAGGTGTTGAAAGACTAAAGTATAATAAAGGGATATGTGCAAATGTCATGCTACAAAGAAGATACATGGTTACCCTGTATTACATAAGTGTGGGTGAGAGCAGTTGAGAAGAAGATAAAGATGGTAGTGATGGGGAGTGAGAGCAAGCCCTAGAGATACAAGAAGATGAGCATAAGACTGTAGATTGGGAGGGAGAAAGGAGGTTAGTTTCATAAAAGTGTAAGGGGGGTGTAATATATAGAGATTGGCAGGGTTGATGGTGAATGTGGTGAGTGACGAATAAGGATGCAATTGATGGGAAATACTAGTAGGGAGAGGGTGTAAGGTGAGAAGAGTGGAAATGGTTCAGGAATAATAGATCAGGAAGTAGAGGGGGTGATGTGCAAGGTGTAGGAGCAGAAAGGAGAGAGAGACATGGAGGTACATATAGTGAGAGTGAGAGAGGGTGTGATGGCAGGTATGAGAGGGCATGGTGAATGATAACAGATGTGTATAGATGCATGTGCATATCTTTTGCTGATTGACAAAGGAAGCAAACATCAGTGAAAAGCCAGTACTCTTCAAACAAATTCCTTTGCACCAAGTTACAGACACTCCTTTGTCACTGTTGCTATCAGAAATGCATTGAACCAGTGATTGGTCTGTTGGAAAACTATCACAAACTGTGATATAAAAACAAGTGGGGAGAGACAAGAAGAGAGATGGCTGGAAGTAAAAATCATTAGATGATAGGGACAGATGGTATATCGTTGGGAGCACATTATTAGAAACAGTGAAACAGTAACAGACTAGCAACAGTTAATTCAGTGTTAGCCCTCTCAGAGCAATGTTGAACTCCATGAAACCTCAAAAATTTATGTGTCTAGGTTTCCAATTGATTCAGGTATTTGTTCTAATATAGGCTTAATCAAGTTTACATTATTTACATTATAGAACTGTATTAATCAAGTTTATTGCTAATTAATTTCTGCTGTAAGCTGTTGTCACACCTATATTCTTTCTGGTATTACCTCTCTATTATTAACAGGAGTCACCACATTTTATATATATATATATATATATATATATATATATATATATCATCATTGTTTTAACATCTACTTTTTTTCCATGCTTGCATGGGTTGAACAGAATTTGTTGTAACAAATTTTCTATGGTTGGATGCCCTTCTTGTCACCAACCCTTGTGGGGAAATATTAACTTGCTTTGTGGATTTGAGCAAAGCATTCAATACCGTTAATCGAAATGCTCTGTGGTTAATTCTAAAGAAAATAGGTTGCCCAGAAAAATTTGTAAACATGATCAGGGCTTTGCATCAAGATATGAAAGCTAGAGTTAACTTTGGTGGTAGGCCCTCTGAATTCAATGATTTTACTCAGATTTGGTGTACAGGAAGTACCTGTGCAGATGAATAATTTTCAGTGGGTGTAGCTTGCACTGCACTACCCACACCTATTGGTCCAGGAAGACTTTCACCAGTGTGACATGAAAATTAACAAAACCAGGAACTTCCAAGGCCTCAGGTTTTACTTCGAAGATTTCCTTCTCCTAGGTGTATGTGTCTATATATATATACATATATATATATATATATATATATATATATATATATATATATATATATATATATAAAGGCGGTATTCCAGCATAGCTGCAGTCAAATGACTGAAAGAATAAAAGAATATACATACATGTGTGTGTGTGTGTGTGTGTATCTATATGAAAACACAAAGGTAGAGCTGTTCAACTAACTTCTCTATGGTCTTCCTACACCTGTTTGTAAGTGGGGTGAGAGGTGAACATGTATAACAATATTCACTAGATGTAAGGTGTCATAGTCTCATGTTACACAACCAAATTATTTATTTCCTTGCACTCTGTTGCTTTAACTAATAATATATATATATATATATATATATATATATATATATATATATATATAGCTGGGAAAGGAGATCTATCTACTCTTATCTGTATAAAACTGATTTATTTATACACATACACGCACACACACACACACACCACAAGCAGACGCTAACACATACAGGATTATATCAGTGATCATCTTTATCAAACACAAAATATTACATGAGTAAATAATTAAAATTATCTTAGAGATCTTCAGAATTTATTTCTCAGTTACATAACTGCTAAAGAATTTTATCTATTGTTGTTGTTGTTGAATTAAATAGTACATATTTAAAGATTAAAAAAAAAAAAAAAGAAAAAAAGAGATTCAAATCTAACACTTCTGACAGCATTCATAGCATCACTGCTTTTAACCTTCTCTTAAATTTCCAAACAATATTACTCATTTATTGTCATTTTTGCTGGGTTATTTTTTTTTTTAATCTTTTCCTCAGAATTTTTCAACACTTTTACAAGCTTTGAATTATTAAATAGTTAAAGTAAAAAAAAAAAAACGAATAAATAAATAAAAACTCTTGTAACAAATAAGATACTTTTTGCAGTGATGTAGCAATGAAGTATGTAGTAGTAGTAGTAGTAGTAGTAGTAGTAGTAGTAGTAGTAGTGCACACCCACCCCAGACTGTTTCTTCATTGGTATCTGATAAAAAGCAAAATGTAATAAAATAATAAAAATTAAGGCTAAAATTCTCTATTTTATTTTGTTTTGTTTTATCATTGTATTTAGTAATCTAATGGAAGGATTTTATTTAATGACTTTCAGAAAAATGCATCCAACAAGAATATTTTCTGACAGTTTGATAGAAAGAAATTTTTTTGAAAAATAAATAAACAAATAAAACTCGTCAACCGAGCTTAATTATTTCAGTCAAAATAAAACGTCAGTTAACATTGACAGAGAATCACAGTTCCTGAATGTGGTAAATCATATTCTAAACAAATGGCACAGCAGTGCCTACCAAATAATGGGCAAATGTATATGTATATATATATATGGCATTAGGAACAGCATCCAGCTGCATGAACCATGCCAAATCAAACTGGAACTTGGTGCAGTTCTCTGGCTTACCAGCTCCAGTCAACCTGTTTAACCCATGCCAGCATGGCTATAGTAGAAGACACTTGTCAAAGCATAGAATAAACAACCCACATCAATTGTTCTGTCAAAACACTGTATCCTTCAGAAAATCAATGCTTCCCAAAATTCACCAACAGTACTCCTGACATGCCCATTATACTCTCTCCTCTTCATGGCTCTCTAATTGTTTAGTTTTCTATCTTGTGTCTTATCCTGTGTATTATGCATGTACTTTTGGCTATCATTAGTCTTTATTTTACTTGACTTATTACTGACTTCCATCCCTCTTTTTAAAAAAGTTGTAGTGCACTGGAACACTATATACAATAAACACATTATTACATTTGGAGGAGTGCAGAGAGACTCTTTATTTATTTAGTTTGGATGATATTCAAAATCTAACAGCAAACAGGGCAGATCACCACCACCACCATGAAACTCCCAAAAGAATATGGTCTTTTGAGAGTGGGCATATGGCTTGTGAATGTATGGAATATGGGATTATAGTTAGCGTTCTCCTGCAACCAGGTCAGCTCAATCTCCCCTTCCCCACCGTACAACCTGTTCCCTAAAAAATAAAGGCTTTTTGTAATATTTTTCTTTACTTACTAACTTACGCTGTAATGGTAATTTGTAACTTACAAGCAAAGAATACAGTCAATTATATCATCCCTAAGTACATAACTGGTATTTATTTATTTATTTATGTGTTTCAGCCAAGTGGCTGCGGTCATGCTGGTGCACCACTATCCCTGTATATGACTAATATAGTCAATTATATCTACCATTTGCAGTCATAACTGGTATTGTTACTTATATTTACCATCTTCAAGTACATGATTGGTATAGTCAATTATACTAACTCTCAGAAACATGAAAGGTAAAATCAATTGTGTAAATATAATTAATAAGCTAAATTTCAACCAAAATGAAAATTATAATTGACTAGAAAGTATATGTGTGGCAGGTGGATATGTGAGCAGGAATGCATGTGTGTTAGAGTGTATGCATGCAAGTGTTTGCATGTGCAAAAGTGCACATGTGTGAGGGTGTATGAATGAGCATGTGTTCAAATGCAAGAGCACCAGATGTAGAATATCAAAAGTAAGATCTCTGCTAGGTACATGTAGTATCAAAGTACAATAACTTCTGAGTAAGTGTATCTTGTAATATGTAGTACATTAAGGGTAAGTTAGCTTGCAAAAACACATTCCTCATCAATCCTTGCTTATTTGTCGTAAAATGTAGCTGCTTCCTAAGCAGGTGAGAGATAAAAAAAAAAATCATAAAATTCCTTCTGGTCATGTCATCAGCATATCGTAACTAAAATTTCTCAGACAATCTATTACTTACCTCAGACATCCCAGGTGAACTAAGACAATGTAGAATAAACCACTGTGAATCAACATTAGTGGTAATATTTGAACTCAGGTGATAGATTGGCAAAATAGTTTCAGCTTTGGGCAAAATGCTTTGCTGTGTTTTAGCTATGTTCCTTTACATTCTGCATTCCAATTCTGCCTTTCATCTTTCTATGGTTGCAAATATCAAATACCAGTCAAGTATTGGGGATCAATTTAATCAACTATACCCTCCATTCAAATTTGCAAGTATTAGAAATATAAATAGTTGGTAGGACACTACAAGCTAATGAATACACATCAATTATAAAGGCCTTAACTTAAACTCTAGCTCTCACTGCAGATAGAACTGCAACATACCACACCTAGTTTTCAAATTCTATAAATTTACAGAATTTGAAAACTAGGTGTCTCAACCACGGACACAACAAAGTATTAGAAAGGAACAAGAAATCCATTTCCAATATTGGCAGTAAGAAAAAAAAAAAAAGGAAGCTTAGATAGCCATAAACTTAAATATAAATATAGAGGTGCATCAGCAGAACCAGCAGAGGTGACAGACAAGATACCTTGTGATATTTATTTGAGTAGTTTTATATCCAGAGTTCAAATTACACAAGGTCAACTTCGCCTTTCATCCTTCCAGGGTCAATAACATAAGTAACAATTGAGTATAGTGAGGAGAAGGGGAAATCAATCTAATCAACTCTACTCATTCCCTCGTGTCTATATCAGAAATCAATATAGAACCAGTCTCACTGATATTAACATAGGGAGAAAATTAATTAGATCACAGTTATTTTATCATGAACTTGTCGCTAGATTCATTGTTGTGGAATACTGTGAAAACTAAACTTATTGGGAAAAAAAATAGGTCTTGCCAATATTCTCTAGTGAAAATCTAACTGGCTTGTGTAGAACTGGATTGAGGATTCTATAATAAATTATTATTGCTTGCTTTCTTTTCATCAGTGCCAATAGAAATATATAACTGGTGTTTGAAGTGATAATATTCAGAATTAATTATACCATCGGTTTCTAAATCATATGTTAGATATAACCGTCTATAAAAAAAAGTACAATTGAGCAGTAGACATTGGTAGGACACGAAACTAGCTAACAGTATTATTCAATCTAGCTTTACTACATTCTGAGCTCGAACTCCAGTAGAATTGACTTTACTCTCTACTTATCTGCATCTCTTGATGTTGGTAGAATACGTACCAGTAATACTTCAACTGAAATTCAATTAAATTAATTACAGAATTTCTCTATGAAATTGACTGTTCTACCTAATTAAGTGACAGAATCTAGTTTTAAACCTTTGATGAGGCACTATGAATGTAAAAGTATGGTACTGCTGCTTGACCACTGACTAAAAGGTGAAACTTTGTTGTAACAGGCTGATTTTGAACAGCTGACCAATCTTTTATCTTCCACTTATTTCAGTCATTAGACTGCAGCCATGCTGGGGCACCACCTAAAAGAATTTTTTTTAGTTGAATGAACTGACACTATTATTCACATTATTTCTCTACTTGACTAAGTTTGTTACATATATATATAAATACATACATACATATATATCTATATCTATATATATATATATATATATATATATATATATATATTAGCAATATACACATACACACACACACATGCACGTATACAGTTGATTCCATTTAATTGTATAAATTGGTTAATTGCATAACTTTTAAAAACACTAAAGCATTTAAAATCAAATCTATGTAAAATTGACTGTTTAATTGCACATGCAAAATAAAGTCAATTTTGGTTACTTGCATAAGGTTTTCTTTTCTTTTTTTTTTCTTCTTTTCAGATTTTGCATAAAGAATTGGCACAATGTGACATAAAATTAAATAATTGATTTTATATCAATAAAGTGATTCTGAAAGTTTCTGTTTTTGTGATGAGTTTAACCCTACTGTTACCATATTTCTGTTGAAAATACACTACCTTTGTTTCAATTAATTTTGAAAATAATCAAGAATTTAGTAAAATAACTTTGTCATTAAGCTGGTGTTTGGAACAGAAATTAACACGAAATTTTAATGGAAAGTTTTAATTAGGAAGTTTGTATCACAGAAACAGAGGCAGTCTCAGATAGGCTGATATCAAAAGGGTTAAATGACAGCAATTGTTTAACAAAGAACTAATATCAAAAGAGTCAAATGTGTTTTAAGTTATTCCTACCATTTTTCAATGACTATTAAAGCTCAGGTTCTGCAATAATTATCTTGCTTTTTTTTTTTTTTTTTGTATAATTTTCTTCATTTAATAAATCTTCATTGTGGATAAAATTTGAAAAAGATAGTTTTTGATAAAATACAGAATAAACATTATTTTGGTGTTTTCATTATCAACTACATTAGACTGTGATTGACTGTGATTAATGTTAACCCACTTGTCCCCAGTCATTAACCCATTTATCCATAGTTGCTTTGTTAACTCCCTTATGCCCAATTATTGAGTAATTCTAAGTATATGAAAGTCATTGTCTGGAATACATGTGTCTGGCAAAGATAACTGAAGAATACTACAAGGAATTGAAAAGACCGTTTTATGGGACAAGTTAAATGTTTGCTATACAATTTACTATACAGATGCATATTAATTTTAAAAAAATATAACTTGGACTTGCTGCAACATCAGAAAATTATGTGTACAGAGTTATTGCCTTATAGAATAATAAGTAAAATGATGTGACAGTTGATGCTAAGATATATGAATCTGTTTTAGCTGAGATAAATTAAGAATATCAAAGAGAATTGGAAAATATGAAAAGGGTCAAGTCAACAAATGTCATGGACATACATCAATAAAATAGTTAGCATGGACAGGATGGAGTATAAGTAAATTATCATATGGACAAATTGTCCTCTAAGTGAAAAAAGAAACTAAAAAAAAGCCATTTTATATTTGTTTTATTGTATAATCTATATGTGTGTAGCATAACCATAATAACTTATGAATAGAAGTATTGTAATTTATCACTTATAATGTGAACTTAATAGCCAGGATAATTTCATAAGAGTTTCAATTAGTGATGCTATGCAATTAAATAAATTCATTAGTATATAGATATGCATATATTTATGCATATTATTCAATTCTTTGGTTTTGCTCAATCAATTTGATCCCAGTCCCAACTTAATCTGTAGCTCTCTCTTTGCTGAACTTATAAGTATTGAAGACATAAACAAATCCACACATAGACACACACACACACATGGAACAGGCCTCTGTACAGTTTCTGACAACTAAATTCACTCACAAGGCATTGCTCAACCCC
Source organism: Octopus bimaculoides (assembly GCF_046866305.1). Lineage (NCBI taxonomy): Eukaryota > Metazoa > Mollusca > Cephalopoda > Octopoda > Octopodidae > Octopus > Octopus bimaculoides. The sequence continues at coordinate 36,410,531 of NC_142948.1, read as the reverse complement.
AGCTTATAGTAGAAGACATATTTTCAATGCCCCACACACTGGGGTGCAGGCATAGCTCAGTGGTTAAGAGTTCACTTCCCAAATGTGGATTCAGGTTCAATTCCAGACTGCAGCACATTGAGCAAAGATATTCTACTGCAGCTCTGGCCAACACTTTGTGAGAGAATTTGGCAGACAGAATCTGTAGCAAACCAGATACACATACACACATATATGTATAATAAACAAACATATGCATATACACACATGCATACATGTAGATGCACACACAAGTACACCCACATGCATGAGCATGCACGTATATGCATGCACACATACATGCATATACACATGCATCCGTGCACACATATGCGAGCATGCACACGCACATACGCATACGCACACGCACATACGCACACACACACACACACACACACACACATGTACACATGTATTTGTTAGAAGCTGACAATTAACACTACTCAGGGTTTCTTGCCATGTACAACACTTCAGGCAACATGAACAAAAGAACTCAGTTGCAGATTCACAGAATAAAGATTCACAGATTCACAGAATAAATGGCATGGAATTATTTAATTTTTCATTGGTTGGTTTTGGTCAAGTTTATAAAGAGCCTTGTAATGTAGGACTGGTTGCCAGTTGATGTAGTGGGAGGAGGAGGAGGTCTGTAGAAATGATCAATACCTGTCTGCCACTTGTAGAGTACTAGGAAGAGATTGTTATGAGAAAGCAGAATTGTGGTAGACAGGTAAACAGTGTAATACTGTGATGCAGCTGCTGGTGGTGTCTTTAGTCAATGATCTGTGAGGATGAGGTAACCCCATCACCACCACCAATCCTTCTGTCTATAATTGAAACTTTTTTTTCAGGGGATACTGAACAAATTCATCCAGAAAGAATTTCATCTGTAGACTATTACTGTTTTCCATTGGAGGGAAGGGAGGGTCATGTTTTAAATTAACACTATTAATAATGATTATTGTGAGAAACATTAACTAGCATTTAATGTTGTTTTTAGTAAGGTGGGAGGGTCAATGTTGAAGCTAACACTATTAAAGAATCAACTGAAAACTAATTCCATTTTCTTTGTATATGCAGTTATTTAACTACTCCAGACTAATTATCATTTCATTCTGTGTTGTCGTTATCTCTTGAAATACATTGAAACAATGCAATTTGATAAAACTGAAGAGTTAATTTCTATATCAATGAAAGCTGTCATTTAAGATATCTCGTGTTTATTGATCTGGAAAGCTGAGAGAACAGTTACTCTGAAGCTGCTGCAATAACTGACGACATTATTATTTCTATTATTATTATTGTTATTGTTATCAAAAAGTCAACAAAATCAGACAATCTCTCATTGAGATGTAATGATATCATACATTAAATTGAAGTCAATTTGTCATGTCAGCAATGAGATACAGCAGCACTATGGTTAACAATCATTAATGGTGGCACAAGAGATATATATATATAATATATATTTGCATGTGTGTGTGTGAGTATTGATTTCTTCAGTAGGCATATTTAGATTTAGTGAGGGGAACAATCAATTACATCAATCCTCTTCCCCAGTAGTTGACTGGTACTTTATTTTAACAACTCTGAATGGATGAAGACACAAAGTCAACCTTTGTGTATGAAAAAGCAAAAAAGGATATAACTAAATACTGTAAAACATTTTGTCAGATGTTTTAGCAACTCTGCAACTCTACCACCCTTTCTATATGAAGAATGCTTTATATATTTATACATACATACATATAAATGATACGTATTTAGCACCATTTACTAAAATATTTCATGAATGTAATAGTCCTACAATTTACATCTGGTTAAGTTCTATAACAACCTTTGCGTGGGACGCTATATGACAGAATTCCACTCAGTTTCCTTCTAACAAGTTCCACACAAAAGGCATTGGTCAACTCCAGGCTATTGTAGAGCACATTTGTACAAAGTGTCACATCATGATGTCAAACTTGGAACCACATACTTCTGAATTGAACTTCTTAACCAGAGATACATAGATATGTAAAGTCAAAACCATGAAGGACCAAGTGATTAATAGGACCAAATAACCAGCTGAGAGCACAGGGAGTTACTCTCTTGTCAGACACACAGCTGTGTCTATGGTCAAGACACTTTCAAATACCCCAGTCCACCAAGTTGTACCACATAAGACAACTTGCTGCTCTAAGCAGCAGCAGCAGTTCCATTGTAAAATAGAAATGTGGTTTAATGAGTCTGCAGTACTAAGTTCGACCCAACTGTTGTAGGTCTGATGAACTCATGCACACAGTTACACACATGTTGCTACATATGCACAACATACTTGTACACATATTTAATTGACTGATGCATACAGAATTGAGGGGTTTGCTTTTTGTTCTTCAGATTTAAACAAAATAACTGACTGCAGATTTGATTTCCTGTACCATGAGGTAATAGACCAATGCCTTATCCATTCAGCCATTTCATCTTAAACAAACAAATAGACACAAACATACCAGTATAGTTTAGAAGTTTGTTTGTTTTTAATTGGTCACTACAAGCACTTTGCCAAATGACTATAAGAACACAAAATGTGCTCAATGTTATTGGAAATTTCAACATCAATGGTGATGTAGACAAATTATATTTTCCATGCAAAGAGACAGGCTGCGCCTTAAATCTATTTTAATATTGTACAAGACCTGGGGTGTAACATCTTCAGAAGAGAAAAAAAGCTCAATAACTCTCCAAAATTCGTGAACACAAACATCATCAAGATAGCAAATGAACTTGAGGAGAGACGAAATAAAAAGCTGATGCAGATCTCTATCTCTCTCTCTCTCTCTCTCAAAGAACAACAAAATCAAAAATAGACCAGTTAACTGAATAACAGACCCTAGAATGAATAAACTACATTAAAGGCCTAGCATGAAGTACTAACAAATTTATAAGACCTGACCTTGAAAGTTATTTCCATGCAATGCAAATGAAAGAAATCTCCACAAATACCTTCTACACTAAAGACATATGTTATCAGCTGGCAACAAATGTAGACTCTGCAAAACCAGAACTGAAGACATTAACTACATAGTTGTCAACTCTGAAAGAATGACTCCCACAGTGCCTTCCTGTAAAGCATTCTGTAGTAGACAGAGCAATCTAGAATAGAGTGAGTAAGGAAATTGAAAATAATGATAAATATCATAAAACTGAAGATCAAAAGAATATCAGTGGAACCTAAGAATAGAAGCAGCAAACCAAACCAAATTAAAACACAACTGGCCTGATGTTGGTATTTGGAACCAGAAAATGAAAACACAATCTAGTGTGGAAGTCAGTTGCTCACAAGATGCCAAGATGGTATGGAAAATACAAAAGAAAGAAAATCATCTATGGGCTGTTGATGAAAAGTATGCATACATATATACACACACACACATATACATACATATAAATATGCACATGTATGTGTGTGTGTGTATATGCATATGTGAATATATATATACACATATATATATATATATATATATATATATATATATATATATACACACACATACAAATGTATATGCATCTATGTATCCATATATACATATATACATATGTACAAATACATATGATGCATAAAACAGATTGAATATTCTTTCAATCATATCTTAATAATTAACAAACTATTTTCAACTCAATCATTGTGAATTGAATAATGTATAAACACACGCACCCATCTACATCTTCATATACACACATGTCTATCATACAATATAATTTGTATAGGAACATATGAAACATATGTTTTATACAATGGAATATCGTTTTTTGAAAAAAATATTTAAATATGCAAGCAATTGAAAATATTTATCAGAGCTAAAAGCACGATAATTTCTATGAGGCATAGAAAAAAAGATTAAAAGAAACTGGCAGCAAACTAACTCTAAAGCTGCACATGGCAACAAAGAAGAATGCAGAAACTATGTTTCTGAAAGCTGTAAAGATTGAATTAAGAATAGAAGGAATTAACAAAGGATATCGCAGAAATTTGAATACGAGAGAAGTAAGGTTAATAGGTGTAGGTGTTTATCAAGCAGCTAAGCACTTCACATCATAATCATCTAGTGAGGGTGCTTCTTTGTACTGTACACCCTCGACTGACCTACTCTGAATGTCTTCACTAAATCTTCCTCAACATCTGTAAGTTGTAAAGACCAGATGACCAATCAGTCCATCTCACGGCTTCAGAGATTAACCAATTACAACAGACTTGATTGAACTGACTCAACAATATACATCTGGTTGGCTACACTTGACAGATAACTTGGCTCATTATATTAATTTGGAAGATATGTTTAAAATAAATGTATAAAATGTCTAATTAATTTTATTCTATTTGTATATTTAATGAACAATAGCATCAATTGGTTTTTGCAATGGAACAATCATTTACATATCCAGTGGAGTGTCTGCACAACTAGTGCAGAATAAATACTACAAAGTATTTTCATTTGATGCACTTGTTTCTCAGTGAAAGATATTAACATCAGTGAAGAAATTGCTAACGTATGCACATACACACATGCGCGTGCATGCACACACACACACGCACGCACGCGCACACTCATTTGAGTTCAGCATGGTTTCCATCTACCAAATTAACCACACAAAATATTGGTTAACCTGAGGTTATGCACATGGTCCCAGAATGAATTTAATTCAGAAACTTTTATTTCCAAACTAATGTTCTTATTCATTAGGTCACTTGCACCCATGGCTACTTTAGCCATGGGTTGATCAATACATATCAATGGAATTTGGTGAATGAAAACTGTACAGAAGTCCATTTTGTGTTAATGCACATACATGTGTGTATATGTGTGTGTGTGTGTGAATTTGTATGTATCTGTGGACATTGGTGTAAATGGTGCATTGAGTTGTGTCCCTTTATATCAAAAGTTTAACTTAGAAATTCAGTAAATAGAGACTGGTGCAATCACTAGAGTGAAATAAATACTGAGGTTGATATGATCGACTAACATCTTTGAAGGTGGCAACTTCAGCAACTTGGCCAAGTTCAATGACTGAAACCAGTAAATAAATAATATGCAAATTAGGGTAAATTTTGAAACAAATTGTCAAATGTCAAAAAAAAATAGAGTAGACAAAAAGAAAATATTTAGAAATAAAAGAAAGCAAAAAAAAAATGACTGTTCACACTAAGACTACTGCATGGGAAAGGAGAATATATATATATATTGGTGGTGAAAAGCTGATAATAGAACTAACATTAAACAGATTTGTATTGAGAGAAAATATTAGTGAGATAAGTTTTACAATAATGTAGTGAAAAAGAAAGATCAATAATTGTGTGTTAAGGGCTGTAGTTGGAAGAAGTACTGTTACATACTTGAAAACAATTTGAAATAAAACACAGAAAATGCTATCTATGCTTAATAAAAATGTTTCTCGAGAAATTACCAATAAATGTTTAGATAAAATGTTATCATCTCATTATTGGATTATTGCCGAATGCAAACCATTTATTTCTTACATCATTGTAAATGTCTGTTAATGTGTGTGTATGATTTTGAGAGAAAGAGGGGGGGGGAGAGAGAGAAAGAGAAATTGATAGTTGGATATGCAATGTATATATGTGTATATGTATGGTATATACATATATACGCACACATATACATACACTCACGCACATGAATGTTTGTGTGTGTGTGGTGTGTATGTACATATATACACGTTACAAGTAAATGTATGAAGATGTGTACACATGTATGTGTGTTTGTGTATGGATATGTATATATATATATATATATATATATATAAATATATATATATATATATATATATATATATAGACAGACAGACACACAGATAGATATCATCATTGTCTGAATTGGTTCTTATTTGGAATGCCTTCTGTCTTAGATGGGACAAAAGGTCACATCTTACTCATATGTTTCCATTTTGGTGTCAATGGCTGGATGCTCTTCCTGAAGCCATCCACTTTATGAGGTGGACTGGGTGCATTTCCCTGCTAGGAAGCAGAATTGCCTGGCCCATTCCTAGAACAAAATACATTGGGAAAGTAACACTCCTACTCCGTTGTATCATCTCTGAGACAAACCAGTAGTTATCAGAGTGCATTTAATTTTAATAGTACAAAAGTTTGTATATGTTGGATTATTTCCTTACATTTCAGAAGACATGTCTATAAAATACCAAACTTTTACTTTCTTTTTAAGTTTTTAAATTTTATTTGCACTTTAGTAGGTATTATTTACTTGGGTTTTAATTTTGATATATGGTCTTTGATGGAGAGGGTATGTTTTCATTTAACAGCCAGCAATAAATATCTAACATTGCTCCCAGAAGTATGTATGTATGTATTTATATAAACTTTCTCTATCTCTCTCTCTCTCTCTCACACACACACACAAAATTAGATATATAGAAAATACTAACAATCTAAGCAACACCATTAGAAAAAGAAATATATCATGGTATAATCCTCCAGAAAACTTAACCATTATAAAACCAATATCACAAAACTTTTTCACTGTGCTATCAAAACACATTCACTCAAAACAAAAACGTTTTTACTAAAAAACACAATGTACTCTTAGAGTCCTGTCGTACTTTCTCCACATAAATCTATCAAACCTATTAGAAGTTAAATATTTCAATGAAATGCAGTTAGTTTAATGTAAAAATCATGAATGAAATTTGTGGATATGATATAATAATCATTGGTATCCATTATGAATGTGATTTTTATCTGTTGTCATGTCACTTTAACCTACTCAGGTAGATTGAATATAGGTAAATTGATATCATGTAGGTGTTTTCACATATATTTACAAGATATCGATTCCTGGGCATTGATTTCCTGTCTACAAGTTGAATTTGTACTCCAGTTCATCTCTGTAACTTGGAAACTGCACAGCTCTCATTACAGAAAGCCTTCTCAGATAAGCCTTCATCTCCATTCAAAGGTTTTGTAAGGCTCAAGAAATGAACATTATTTACTCTTATTATAATAATCTTGCTCCCATCATAGACTCACCAGTATGCATTTAAAATATATCAGCAAATTGATGTTTTTTTTTAATCCTTATCACTCACTAATTAAAACATCAATGCAATATCAACTTCCTGACAACTCCACTTCAGCTCAGAATCGATAAATCTCAGATAGCTGAGGTGTACAGATGATACTGAAATATCACATTATTTTCTCCAAGAACCGGACTCTCTTTCTCTAATTAAATCATAATATATGAGCAATGATAAATAAATCATTAATAAATAACATCATTGGATTCTAACTCACTACTTGTAGTATTAACTGCTACTATGCTTGAAAATCAAGGGAGGAAAAGTTCAGAGAAATTCACTTCATGAAATACAAAAATACAAAAACATGGTGCAAACAGGAAGTTCCCTGAGGCTAAACTTTATTTCTTGAACAGAAGAGTGTTTAATTCTAGTTTTCAACCCCAAACAACAATACTATTTGAATTGCAGCCATGTACAGTTGTGTATCTGTTGACAGTTGTGATTACTGACAGTGTAGGAGTTTAGACTCAAAATATCCTATTCTCCAACACCTTAATTTCCCACAAACACTACTGTCCTCAACTATTCTTCAACTTAATAAATCCTATCATTATGTCCACCATACAACCAAAAACTTTAGTCATCATCAGCTGCTTCAGATGACTTTCAGTGTCACCTGGATGCAGAAAGTGACCAATGAACCACTTTATGACAAACTCCCCCTGTTGAGCAAGAAGACAGTAGGAAGATGGCTACAGATTTTGGGGAACCATTTGTGACTTCTCAGCCAAGTCATTGTCTAGGAACTGACCCATGTATGGACATCCTTCCACAATTATGGTCAAAACCCTGATATATGGAAAATGGTGTAGTGAGTGCTGATGAACATTGGACACTGATGACAGAACAGGATATGTGATGCATTTGTCATTGTGCAAGGCAAATGAAAATTGTAAGTGATAGATGATGATGGTTTAATCCCCGTTATACTGAGGGACCACCAAGTAACTTTAGTCACAATTATTTTCTGTACATAAAAGCAACATTAATAACATCATAATGTTTATAAATTAATTCATAAAATATATTTCCTGTTTTTAAAAGACATTTTATACTGTGCTTATTAGATATCTTATAATGTAAAAATAATAATCGACATAGCACAGTCATGCATCTAAAGTCTGTTGCACACACACACACACACACACACACACACACACACATACACACACACACACACACACACACACACATGTGCACACAGGCATACATGATGAAATTTACAAATTCTTTTGGAAAATTAAAAGAATGATTTCTAATCAAAGAAAAGTAAATATGAATTTACTCTTTTCACCTATTCATAGAGTGTATATTTCTGAACAGTGTAGACAAATGTATAAATAGTAACCTATGCATTTTGATCAGTTTTAATGTAACCCAGAAAGAAACCTAATTTTTGCACATCAGAAATGCACACTGATCAGATGCCCTAGATTTTGGAAAATTCATTCATACAAAATGGAATATTCTTGTACGCTACACTTAATGAAACTGCAGACTATATATACTGTATAACAGCCCTGACCTTTGTATCCATTTAAATATGTCCCACTTTCAAAAATAGCTTCGTTCCACGATGTTACAAATCACCTGAACTATTTGATACACTTTGCTTACAAATTCCTTGTTTCTTGACTAATTTGAAACACTAGGCATTTATTTTGAATCTACAATCTCCAGACTTCCTAATGGTGCACTCAAATTTTTTTGACAGAGTTGCACACAGGGAAATGACCATGAACGTTAGTTGCATTATTATTTGTGTCGATCTTATTGAAACAGAAGGCTAGTATAGACAGTTATGACAATATAATTTTATTCAAATATGGTGAAACATACTACAGGTTTACTAGGGAATGTAACCTAGTTGAAAATTTGAAAAATAATTGTGTTATTTACTCGCATATTTAAGATTTGAATATATGATTAGCTAATTTGCATATATAATCAAAAATTAATTCTCTTTTGCACAAGGAACCAGCATACCAAGTTTGATCAGTGTGCTACTTATAAAGCTTGAGATATTTCATTTAGGCATCTCGAGATTTGTGTATTAAAATTTCCCTGAAAATGCACTTTCAAGAGTCAATTGTACAAATATGCAATAAATCATATTAATTTAATTTGTAAACTGAAAACTTTTCAAAACTGTGATACCTGACACATTTTTTATTAAATTTATATATCATATTTTAAAAATATACTTTAGTCAAATATGTAAACTTGCAAGCTAGATGGTGATGTCAATAGTGCCAGTAGCACAAAAAAAGCACCCAGTACACTCTGTAAAGTGGTTGGTGTTAGGAAGAGCATCCAGCAGTAGAAATCATACCAAAGCAGACATTAGAGCATGATGCAGTCCTTGGACTCATGGGAGCCTTGTCAAACTGTCCGACCTGTGCCAGCATGGAATATGGACATTAAATGAAGATGATTTCATAATGTGAAAGTGACAGATTTAGTAGATGAAAATAGCATACAGTGAATACATAATATCTAAACATGTATGTAATATTTAATAATATATCAATGTCTAATTATGTATGCAAATTAGCTAATTATATATACAAATTTCAAATATGCAAATTAAGCATGATAATTTTCCTAACTTTCAACATGGTTATATCCTTCAATAAATCTGTTATATGTTTTACTAGAATTGTTGTATTTGTCATAGTAACCCTTAGATTAGCATCACACCCTTAATATATATTTCTAGTTATCAGCATACCATGATTACACATGTCTAATTAGGCAACACACCTTGTATACATGTCTCTAATTAATACACTCTGAATACACATGGTGGATTAGCAATGACCTGAATATACATCTCTAATTAGCAACACACTCTTGAATACATATTTCCATCAGCAAACTCCCTTGAACACATATTTAGTTAGCAATCTTCTTTGAATATATATATCTAATTAGCAACATCCTTGAATATACATCTTTAATTAACAACATACCATGAACACATATAACTAAATAACAACACATTCTGAATACACATCCCTAATTAGCAACACACTCTGGAAACACATTTCTAATTAGGAACAATTAGGAACTGTTGTACACATCTCCAATTAGCAACTTTCTGAATACACATCTCTAATAGCAGTACACAGAATACACATTTGTAATTAACAACACACTCTGAATGCAAAGCAATACACTATAATATACGTCTTTAATTGGCAACACCCCATTATTAAATGTCCTGTGTCCACTTGTCTTTCAGATCTCAGTTAAAGCTTTATATACTCTTGACCACTGAATAGAAGAATAGATAAATCTTTCCTATTCCAAACAGGATAGGACACCACCACAGGTTACATTTTCTAGACAAACTGGTACCTATATACCTATACACCTTTGAGATTTTGGTTCTCAACCTGGGGCATGAATACTCCCTTCCACAATAAGAAAATTTGAGATATAATATAGGACCTGTAATCTGAAATAACTTTAAAATCTGGTTTAAATAGATGGGTTAAAGTATGTCAGAGTGACTCTGTGCTTGGTAAGCTATGTTCAACATTACCTCATTTCACTATCTATTTGTAAGATCATTTGGGAATGTTACTATGAGAGGCTGGTCTTATCCAGGAAGTGGAGATGTATTTATATCACATCCACTTCACACTATAAAGCTGAAACTAAGCAAATATCCCTTCAAAGACCCATGGGGCTTAAAAGACATTTACAGTTACATTACATCTTCACAATTCTCATCATTGTTGTTATTGCTGTCCTGTTACCATAGATTCGTGAATAAAAGTTCAGCAACAGAACAGATAGATATATAGTGGATATATGGTTGATGAGTGGCACTTATTCAGCTCACAATGGAAGACATTAATTATAATAAACAGATCAGTTTAAGTTGAGAGCTTTTACAAGAAAAAAAAATCAATAATTCAGTCATGTAGAGCATCGATGCTATTAACAATATCAGAAGTGTCAATGTAGCTTTGATGCCTGCTAATCTATAAGCTATTAAGAGTGCTTCTATGAAATATTGGTCACTAAGCTTCAACAGGATTTCCTTCTTTAAAAACCACAAGAACACTTCTGCTTTTGAATTCTTGATTTACCAACTTAAGAAAATCTCTAAAAATAATTTCAGGTTTTATATAAATTCTAAATGGTTCAGTTTTGGAACACAAGGGTCTACTATAGACCAGCAATAGAGCTTATATGGACAGACACAATGAGACATAATGATGTACTATGGCAGTGCAGTTAGAATACTGATGGATAACTGCCTGTAAGGTTACAAGTTCAAACTATAGTATTTCAAACATTCCATTCATCTCTGAATACAACTAGCTTTTTTGAAACTACTGCAACTGAGACTACCCTTTGACTAATATATATATATATATATATATATATATATATATATATATTATGTATGTGGGTGTGTTTGTGTATGTACATATGTGTGTGTGTGTGTGTGTACATACCAACCAAAGTCATAACCAACCCAGTGACATAACTCCTAACTAAATCCCCTACCCAATTTGTCTCATCACCTTTTCGCAGCAACCTCAAACCAGATGTGTCCTCCACCTCCAAAAATAGAGAGCAGTCACCATATTTCATTCCATATTGGCTACCTCTGATGAGCATAGGGTTATATAATCGGATTGTTACCTAACACTCCATTGCACCCCTAGCATGAAACCGATTGGTAAGATCAGCCATGATGGATATATAACATTGTACACTTTAGATAATATATATATATATACACACACATACACATACATATTTGAAAGAAGACCTGTTCCAAATATATCTATTGACTTCTTCTCACACATACATACATGCACACACACACATATATATAAAGAAACTAGACTTCAATGTAGGTGAAGTTAGTGGAGGGAGTAGTGGTGCTATAAATCAGCTGATAGTCAATAGTAAATATGAGAGAGTCAGTTCTCACCTATGTTGTAGAGTAAGTTGAGAAGCTTTGATCAACTAAGCTTATCGAATCAATTGGATAATCTGTACTTAGTATGCAGAATGCTCCTGAAAAGTTTTTTCTCAGCCATGTTGTTGATAGGTCAACAGGTCGCTGTATCCACCACACTACATTAACATTTGCTTCAGTAAATGGTAGTTAAGTCGATGTTAGCATATTTGATGCAAGGAGCATCAAAATAGTGAACTTGAAAAAAATATGCAGTAGTAAATAAATAACATTAGTCAATGACTAATAATATTTCCATTTGTATACAGACAATAGAATGTGTTTTAGTTTTATTCTGAGCTCATCAGCAAAATATAGGTTTCAACAGAATGCAGTAATACAAGTAGTAAGAAGAGTGGGAGTTGTAGAGGTAATAGCCAGGTTTTGTTCTAGTGAGTCACTGATAACAACAGGAGTGGTCAGCTGTGTAATGTCCAGAGGAAATAATCTAAAAGAACTCATAAGTAAATGGACAACCAATCTGTTCTCTTTGTTCAGTCACACAAACAGAGTAAATAATGTAAGTATGATAATGTATTGCAGAGTAAATAGATCGGCTATGATTTCTTATTAACAGCAACCTGACTAATGGGTGTATAATCAGTAGATAATGGATGTATAAATAATAGGCTGGCTGCAGACAATACAAACATGTACCAATGATTATAGCTGTTGTTGTTTAGCAAAAGTTGTTGTTTAGCTCCAAATTAGTCTTAGTTGTGCAGCTGTATGATCAAATGCAATCCAGCCATGGCAGTCTGCCTTTTTAGGAGGTTTTTTTTTTATAACTAACTACATTATCCACTGTATCCTTTCTTTACTCTGAGATGGTAGTGTATTTCCTTTCTTTTCTCTGAAATGGTATCAGAGGTGGGATTCACTGTAAAGGATGTAACTAAATATGGTCGGATATAAAATCTAATGCCCTCCTACATCACACACTCCATAACCCTTGCCAATGGGTGAGCATTTATGTGGTCACTCAACCTGCTAGAAATATCAATCAACTTCCCTCAATCACATTCCAGTTTTAAAAATGGGAAGATTGCATTAATATAGTCCAAGAAAAACCTAAAAGAAGGAACCTAAAAGAATCCATGGTCATACAGATTTTGATCACAAGTGCGTCTGATATAATAACAAATAATAATATACATAATAGTTTCAAAAGGAAACATTCTGCTTACCTATGTTGCTGCTGAAATTTCCATAATTTAGTATATACATCAAAAGTCCTACCAAAGTAGGACTGCCATTGTTTATGGCCATACTGAGGCAAATCTCTGAAAAAGAAAAAACAAGCAATGAAAAAAATATATACACAAAAAAATAAGATAAAAGATTTCTTACATTGCTACAATGTCAAAGAAATAATAATAATAATAATAATAATAATAATAATAATAATAATAATAATAATAGCAATAATAATAATAATGATGATTTCAAATTTTGGCACAAGGCCAGAAAGTTCCAGGGCGGGGGGGGGGAGTAAATCAGCAGAGTGTGATTTGAACACCCTGTTGTTTGGCTGCTAATTCTAGCAGATCCAGCAACTATGTCAAGGTTCCTTTGCCAGTTTCTTAAACTGAAGCTTATACCAGTCATGATGGTGGTGGTGGTTGTGGGAGTGGCAACAGCAGCAGTAGTGGTAGCAAAGATGATAACAATGATAGTAGTGATGCTAATGATGATGATAGTGATGATGTTGGCAGTGGTATGATGATGATGATGATGAGGTTAGTGAAAATTCGGAAAGTAAAAAAAATTGGTTAAAATTAATTTGCTATTATATAATTTATTATTGTTGATTTTTAATCATCTAATCAAAATAGCCGTAGATTAGGAATAATAAATGTATAAATTACATGCAACTTAAGAGTTCCAAACCTCCAAATCAATTTCCATCCAATTAGAGAATAACTGTTATAAAATTAATTTGGAAATTTCTGAGAAATAATGAAAACTAGAATATTAACATTGGTAAACCTTCTGTGACACTGAATCATATTATTGGTAATAAATGTTGGCTGCTATTGTTGTTTAGCCCCAGGCTAGTGCTGTTTAAGTGGAAGCTTCAACAAAAGCATTCTAGCTGTAGCCATCCCATTTGTTTGTATATCTAGGGCTACAATTTTAAGATGGGAGGAGTGCGATTTGATGGAATTTAGCTGTTGTTTCTTCAGGTTAAGTGACCACATTGAGCAACCCTTTTTCGGTTCAAGATGCTGGCTGTTATTTAGTAGTGTTGTAGTGGTAGATGTAGTAATAGTGTTTGTTGTTTGATCCCAGGTCAACTGTAACTGAGCAAACCTGTAATCAAATACATTCCAGCCGTCATCACTACATTTTGGTCATTTTTCTTTCAGGCATGATATGACTATTATTTTTAGCAGGTGAATCAATCATGAAGAGAGATTCCATTGTTATTCAATTCCATTATGGGAACATGATATGAAGCTACCAACAAACAGCCAATATGAGAGCCTTTATGCATTCACTCAACCTGCTAGAAAAAGTAGACAGATCTTCTCAACTCAGACCCTACTGAAAAAAATAGATAGGATCATCATCATAGCAGGATTATTAGCTTGCTTATCAGTTCTGATTTAGATTAAAACAACAGCAACCAATTTATAGTGCTAAATAATCCAGCATGCATCATCCATTCTTGATACATGTTCACCATACAAGTCAATGAGGGAAACTGAAACCACAATATTTCAGTGGCCAGATCTTTTATCTTTTACTGTGTAGTTGTTTCAATCATTAGACTCAGCCATGCTAGGACACCACTTTGAAGCATTTCAGTTGAGTGAATTGACCCCAAAACTTATAATTTTAAGGCATGATACTTATTCTATCAGTCTAGAATACAGGGACATAAACACACCAACACCAGTTGTCAAGCGGTGGTGGGGGACAAACACAGACACAAAGACATGTACACACACACACATATATGGCAGGCTTCTTTCAGTTTCCATCTACCAAATCCACTCACAAAGCTTTGGTCAGCCTGAGGTTATAGTAGAAGACACTTGCCCAAGGTGCCATGCAGTGGGACTGAACCCAGAACCATGTGGTTGGGAAACAGACTTCTTACCACACAGCCACACCTGCACCTATGTACCCTCACTAAATTTGCCCAAATAAATAAAATATAAACGGACCCTCTAGGTTTAAGTGATGAGTATTCAGTTGTTCAATTAACTGAATGATCTACTCTTTGAATTAACATTTAAGTGACTGCGTATTCTTTAGACCTTTTCATCCATTCATCAGAACACATGTCTCTCCAGCTGGAGAAAACCTTCTCTTGACTCCATCTGGCACCATCTAATTTGTTGCTGGCCTTTGTTTCAAGGATCTGCCTTACTCACTATGCTAAGCCTACAGGTTAATGAGGGGTCATTTTTTTAGGAACCCAGCTGGAAGTTGACTCAGAAAGAAAAGAACCAGAACAAATAGGAACAAACAGGACTGAACCCAGGACATTATGATTGTGCAGAGAACTGTTTAATCATTTGGCTATGCAACTTGACTAATATACCTCAAATATATACAAACCAGAGTCAAAAAACTGGTGGTGGTCTGAATCAACAAAGCATTATTTAGAGAAGGAAAATTTGCTTAAGTTCAGATGTCATATAGGAGGGATGAAGTATCCTAACATATCAACCAAAACACTTCATCACAGAGTGAAAAACAGTTTTCTGTCCCCAATGAATGGCTTTCATTGAAAGATCAGGATTCTCTTCTCATCTCTCTATACAAACATATCCAATGGGGGCCCTACAAAAGGTCATAAGCACTAACCCTAACCCTCCCTTCCTCACTAAAAGATTAAAAAACAAAGCAATAAATATGAACATCCATACCCATCAATTATGCAATGCCTCTACTACTTAGAGCTGTGAAGAGTGTACCTCAGCATGAAACCTATTATTAGAACAATTTTTTATTTATGCAGTTTTCTTTTATTTATTTGCCAAAAACAGGGGGAACATCAGCAACAATCAGTTGATTCACTGGCCAATAAACCGGCATCTTAAGATAAAGATGAATAACAAAAAAAACCCAACTTGCACGCAGTTTGTCATTTACTCTAGTGTAATCACTATTAAATCCCCAAAAACCAAAAGAAGCCACACAAAAGGTAGATGAGCAAAACTGTACTAAAAAGGTACATTAACAGATTTTTACCTGGCTTTAGTAAAGTAAACAAAGAGGGAAATAAATGCAATAATCAAATTTTATAATTTTTTTTAGATTTTAATGAGTGTTTCAAAAATCTCTCTATCTCATATACCTTAAATCTGTTTATTTCACCAACACCACCACCCACCTCTCTCTCTCTCTCTCTCTCTCTCTCTCTCTCTCTCTCTCTCTTTATATTTATATATATATATATATATATATATATATATATATATGTATATATGTACTGTAAATCAATTTCCCCTAACATACCTTAAATCGCTCTTTCTCCCCCCCCCCTTCTTTATTTCTCTCCCTCATTCTGATCCTGCAAACTGAAGCAATAATTTTCAACAAAAACAAAACAAAAATAAATTTTAAAACCCCTTTAATGATACTTTTATTTAATATGCACGCCAAAACTGATTTTTTAATTTATTTTTAAAAAAAAACAAACAAATTTTTTTTAAATAAAATTTTAAAAAATAAGAATCGAGAATTTTAGAAAAACAAAAACAAAAATAAAAGGAATGGAATGCAAAAAATTGTTTAAATTTCATTGAACTCTGGGATAAAATAATTCCAAGCAATAGTGTCTGAAATCAATAGAAAACTACAAAGATTTACAAGTGAAAAATGATAAAGAGCACAGCAACAGCATACTAATGATGTTAATATGACTGAGGTTGTAGTGTAGTTGTGGTGATGGTGGTAGTGGTGAGAGGGAGAGAAAGTGAAAGAGAGAAGGGGATGTGAGGATGATATAATTAGAGTCCTCTTTTGCTATATGTTAAATGAGATATATATGCATACGCATACACTCAAATACACGGACATGCTTACATGCACTCACACAAATGTGGCCATGCATGCATATTCACATATATATTTACATGCACATACATATGCACGCAAACAGATACATGTTTACACACATATATAGTAATGCATATTCACATGTATATATACATATATGTACACAAATCCATACACACATTACAGAGAAACATGCACACATACAAACATATATTCTTTTATTTGTTTCAGTCATTTGACTGTGGCCATGCT
Source organism: Octopus bimaculoides (assembly GCF_046866305.1). NCBI lineage: Eukaryota > Metazoa > Mollusca > Cephalopoda > Octopoda > Octopodidae > Octopus > Octopus bimaculoides. The sequence continues at coordinate 36,393,160 of NC_142948.1, read as the reverse complement.
GGAGTACTACCGTTAATCAAACAAATTTACCCCAGGTCTTATTCTTTGTAAGCCTGGTACTTATTCTATTGGTCTCTTTTGTCAAACCGCTAAGCTATGGGGACATAAACACACCAACATCAGTTGTCAAGTGATGGTGAGGGGACAAACAGACACACAAACATGTATGTATATATATATAAATATATATATGGGAGAATATACAAATAATAACAACAGACGAGGACAGGTGGTGTAAATAACAAAAGTATATATTAGTATGACGCTCGGGAATACGGAAAGTCTTTGACGTTTCGAGCTACGCTCTTCAACAGAAAGAATACGGAGACAAGGAGAAAAACACGGAGAAAAAAAATTGCCATAACTAAGAGTGTAAATCTACTATTAGCATTATAATGCTGCTAGAATTGAAATAGAGACATATTTGAACTTGGCCAGAAAGCTATCTGTCTATCTACTTCTCTATCTGCTCAGCTATAGCTTTCAAATGCAATTTGGGTATCATATTTTATAACAAAGGGTTTCTATATATATATATGATGGGCTTCTTTTAGTTTCCGTCTACCAAATCCACTCACAAGGCTTTGATCAGCCTGAGGCTATAATAGAAAACACATGCCCAAGGAGACATGCAGTAAGACTGAACCAGGAACCATATGGTTGGGAAGCAAGCTTCTTACCACACAGCCACACCTATGTATATATAATCTTAAGTACACACACCACACACACACACACACACACACACACACACACACACACACACACATACAAAAGCAGTTGAAGACAGAAGCAATGTCATCACAAAGATGACAACAAATACATGTGAAGTACAAGGATAAGATTATAAATATCTGCCAACATGTAACATTGGTTTCAAATTTTGATATAATGCCAGGATTACATTCAAAGTAGACATGTTTGTCTTTTGTGAGCAGATAATTCAGCGTTCAACTGGTACTTATTTTATCGACCCCCATAAAGATGAAAGGCAAAGATATCTACATATCTACCTGAATATCTATCCATCAAGATGTCTATGTCTGTCTGTTCGTTTCTATCTGCCCAAGTTTATCCGAGTTTATCTGAGTCTATATTCTTACTATAATAGATTAGGCCAACATCTAATGACTAGCTGTAAGAGTAAGGAACAACAGATCACAGTAAAAGTAAGCTATTTGTAAAGGTAAATAATTGAAGATTAAAAGTGGGGCTTCCAAAGCAGGGCCCAAGAAGTGGGAACCTAGAAAGAGAAATCAAAAACAAGGCTTAAAAGCATAAAGGCAAGTACTTACAGTGGGGCTTAAAGATAGGGCTCAAAATTAGGTTCTAAAGCAAAAGAAATTCCTTCAGATTATGAAAATAGCAAACGACTATGGCTACATGATGAATAAAATAGAGACAAACTGTTGGAATAACAAGTCAAATTGGTAGAGAATAACTACAAAGCAACAGATACTGTGCATAATGATTACAGCAATAAATTATAACAGAACTATAATTTACCTAACATAAACAGTGTTCAGTAAATTAACAAGGAAACCCATATATAAAAACACCCAAATGGTATTTATGTTATAAAGATTATAATTATGTCTTGTGTTAAGAAAAGATTCATTAGTAGAAATAGCAGAAGAAATCGGACATGATATAACTGCCTGCTGGAAAGACATATTCTTCACACAATCAGACATTGCCATAACTAAGAGTGTAAATCTACTATTAGCATTATAATGCTGCTAGAATTGAAATAGAGACATATTTGAACTTGGCCAGAAAGCTATCTGTCTATCTACTTCTCTATCTGCTCAGCTATAGCTTTCAAATGCAATTTGGGTATCATATTTTATAACAAAGGGTTTCTATAAATATTCTTGAATTTTTTCAACTTATGAGTAGATGGCAGAATTGATAAAGTGGAGAAGATATTTCATAGAATTTTGGGTATGTCCTGTTACATTCTATTTAAAGTTATCTCTGGAGATGTTCTTTAGAAATTAATGCCAACACTGATTTGTCAAGACATTTCATTTATGAATACGTCTATTTAAACAATGCAACTGAAGCTAGAAAAATAGGTAATGTCATAACAAATCAATGCTGGCTCTAACTTCTATAGAATATCTGTAGAGATAACTTTAAAAAGTAAATTAATAGCACTGCTAACACATGTGAGGCACTGTATTGACTTATAAAGCCTTTAATACACTTGGTAGTGTATTACGGTTGCATAACAAAATACAGTGTCTCTACCAGCAATTTATGTGTCACACTCTATGTTCAAATCCCAACCAGATTGATTTTGTTTACCATCACTGAAGTTGATGAAATAAAGTATTGTATATACAGTCCTCAAGAGGTGCTCCAGAATGATACAGTCCAATGGCTGGAACTAGTACAAGAATAAAATAATGTGTGTGTGTGCATCCAGAAAAATAGCCATGGCCTGACCAAGTGGTTAAGAAGTCTGCTTCTCAATCACAAGGTTGTATGTTCGTATGTTCAATCCTATTCTCTGGGGTTGATCCATGCTTTGAAAGTGAAATTGGTACCTGTAATTTAACAATCCAGCTTTGTCATACACAGCATTACACTGATTCTACTTGAAGATTATGTTAAGAGTAGGAATGTCTGTGGAATACTCAATCTTTTGTGAGCAGATAATCCACTTGATCTAGCAACTGGTACACTCATTGTGGAAACTGACAGAGATCCATTTACTATTTCTGAGTGGGATATTTTTCATTTTAAGGATGAAGAGTGTTGAAAAAAAGTTGCAGTAAGACAGAGAGAGGGTTTAGTTTCGGGTTGAAGTATGGTGTTGGGAATTTATTTCTGCAGGAGGTGAAGGAAGAGGCAGATAGTGAACAATATAGTAATTGGATAGATCAAGACTGAAGGAGATAGAGAGAGAGTGAGAAGCAGAAAGAGAAAAAGTAAGTAAAAACAATTAGACTAGAGGTCAGAGGAGGAACAGACATACAAAGAGAAAGAGTATGAGAGAGAGGGAGTTGACAGTGAAGATAAGAAATCATGAATGATTGTCAAGTATAAAGTGAGAAGGATTTGTGTGTGTGATTACTCACAAATACACACACACACACGTCCATAATATATTTATTCAGGTCTGTAAATGTAAGTCCTACTGCAAAGTGTTTGTCCAAACACAGCCATGGCTGCAAGAGGTTCTTTACATCCGGAAGCTTTATTCAATTGAATAACCGAGCTTCTTTCATCAAACTGGTAACCATGTTAAATTGCACTGATCACCTGACCATTGGATTGAGTCACATGATATACCAAGTATGTAAATCATGTGAAGCATGCAATGCTGCTGTACAAATGTTATATTCTTTTCCCATTTGTTTTATATACTGCATTCACACTAAGGACTATATTTGATCATTAGCGTACCTTTGTTTATTCCTGTAAATCTATATAAGCTTTACCACAGCATAGGTGATTACTGGTCAAGTTTGCTGACTTGCAGCACTTTGATACTTTCATCAATACTCTCATCGCTTGATTAAATCTGTAAGCTAAATTCGAGTTCTAGCCTTCAATAAGGATCCATATATTATAAGGGCCTCTTGCACTTTCTCAAGGTTTGATATCAGATATGATCACATGACTGCTTTTAACCCATCAACATGATACATAATCAAATCAATCTAACCTTTCTCTTATTCACTACAAACTGAATCAAATTAGAATTTGGCTGGTATTTTTCTGGTTGTCAATTTTTCAAGAGAACACACTCACCCACTCAATATCCAAGTACTTAGTATTTTGATCAGGAAAATATTTCATATTAGATTTTGCTCTATTGTCTTTACCTCTATTATCTATTACCTTTTTCTTTTCTTTGTTTTGTTTTGTTTTTTTCCTGCTACAGGAATTTCAAAATGTGGAAGTTCTGTAAGAGGCAATTTCACAGTCAAAGAAATTGTTATTTTTGTTGATAAACGAACAATGAAGACTTCCAAGTTTCTTCCTTCCACTGTCTGTCTTTTGAATTGGTGACTTCATTACTTTGCAATGGTTCTACCAAACTTTTCTACTGAGTAATTGCTTGGAGATGTAATTTTTGGAAGTGAAATTCTTCAATGTTTTATACTTCAGTATTCTAAATATACTTCACAGTTTATAAAGTGTAGACCACTATCACAAATGATACTTTTTAGAATTCCCCACAATGTGAAAAGCAATTCTATACAACTGATCCAATTATGAGTTCCAGTTGGTTTCATGACAAATATCTCTTGCCAGCATGACATGCTACATTTAGAATAACTGTGATTTTCTGATGGGTGGCAGACTTTTGAAATCCACATGCAGTCTCTCCCATATATTTGGAATTATAGATATCATTAAGGATTTTAACAGCTCAGACAGTTCAAGTGATACACATATCAAACAATTTTTACTTTATCTTTGTCAATACTAGCCCAGCACACTTTACTTCTTGGAAGTTGCTTTTTTAAACCTGACATTCCTGGGCAATATCTAATACTTTTGTTCTTAACACAAAAGGAATGATGATTCGATTTCTTTGAAGAATGATATCTGATTTCTCTATAAGCTCTTGTTTTATAGGCAAATAAATACTAGTAGCTGGATTTTTTCCATTCACCAGTTCACAGTACTTCTATTGCTTGGATAGTTGAGTTTTCCTTTCAAAGTTTTAGTAAGATAGATAAAGTTACTATAGCTTTAGAAATTACATTTGCAATATGTTAGATTCTGGGTGCTCTTTATTAACTGAAGTTAGTATCACAGGACATCAATCTAAGTTTTCAGCAAAGTATTCTTGACAAAGGCTTTGCCTTTATATCAAATAGTTGTTGATGGTCACTAAAAATGTCGAATGGTCTTCCATACAGATATATGCGGAATTTTCACATATCCATACCACAAAAGGTCTTCTTTTTCAGTTTTATAACACCAGTGTTTGATTTTTGAAAGTACTTTGGAAGCATAGGAAATAACATGATATTCACCTCCTGGAATCATGCACTGATATGGTGTCCAACTCAACAGAACTGGTATTAAAGTGTGATAATATTATAGATGTTATGCAGTGATTTTAATTCCTGAAATTTTTCAACTTGTTTATTACTCCAATGATTTCCCACCCACCCCAATATAATCTGCTGAAAGAAATAAATGTTATATGATGCATTGATGGATCTAATCCTACTTGATGATAGCCGGTATTAAGATCCAGTTTTAAAAGGAAGCATGATCCATTTAAATTTTCCAATACCTCATCAATGGTAAGTAGTGAATATTGCATCTTTTAGAAATACAATTTATTCACAAAAATTAACCATGGATTTGAAAGAAGAAATTGACAATGATGATGATGGTGGTCACTATGATAATGGTAATGACTGTGATAATGCAGAAAATACACTATTGATAAAAACTATGAAGATGAAAATGACTATGATAATGCTGACAGGAGTGCTGACAATAATGACTATTATGATTAATGATGACTATAATGCTTCTGACACTGATACTGCTTCCAGTGATATGAAGACTACACCTATGACAATGATGATGCTTCATTGATCAAAAGAGATGAAAAACAAAATGAAGAGGGAGCACAACAACTTTTAGCAATATTCCTCAATATGCCATAAAAGAGACACTAATGTTAACATCATCATCATCATCACCATCACAATCATGATACTGCTACTGCTGCTCAGTTGTGATAGTTGTGAAAGTGACAACAGGAATGGTGTATGTTGTAAGCTGTATATAATAAGACTAAACCTAGAGCAACAATGTTTATACAATCAATATAGAACTGCTAAACTCACTGATTGCCACTTCTTTTTACAGGTCTTTACAATAAATAACAACACAACATTGCTCTGTTTAATCTGCTCGTAATATTTTTTCTTAATTTTGCAGTCACTCTCTCCCCCATCTCCTCCCTCCCCTCTCTCTCTCTCTCTCTCTCACACACACACACACACACACATACAAAAACACAGAATCACACATATTGATATCTTCTGCTACTACCCAACAGCAATGCCTCTCTATCTTCCTATCTCTCTCTCTCTCTCTCTCTCTCTCACACACACACACACATACTCTCGCGCACTTTAAAATATTCCTCTACTACTACCCAATAGCAATTTCTCTCTCTTTCTCCCTCTCTCTCTCTCTCTCACACACACACACACACACACACACCTTCCTCTGCTACTACCCAACAGTAATTTCCTTATCTCTCCAAGTATCTATCTTTCTAATCTTTACAGCTATCTCTCTCTATCTAATCTTTACAACCATCTATCTATCAATCTATCTCATCTTTCCATCTATCTGTCAATGTAATCTTTATATCTGTCTAATCTTTCCCTCTGATCTATCTATCTATCTATCTATCTATCTCTTATTCTATCTAATCTGCATATCTATCTAGTCTTTATATCAATCTACCTATCTAATCTTTATATCTATCTACCTATCTAATCTTTATATCTATCTACCTATCTAGTCTTTATATCTATCTACCTATCTAGTCTTTATATCTATCTACCTATCTAATCTTTATATCTACCTACCTATCTAATCTTTCTCTGTCTCTCTTCATCTATCCTATTTATCCAACTCTCTACTTAGCTATGTATCTTTTCCTGCACTCTTTTTCCTTTCCCCGTCTTCCAAAGCTGTTAATTTGATGACTGGTACAGATTCCACTCCAGTTTTTATCATAATACGGCTATCATGTCAGGGAACATTTTATTCAATATGGCTTTGTGCTGCATTCTAACTCAATGTAAAAGAACATCATACTGAGGCTCAAGGAGAGAGAGAGAGAGAGAGAGAGAGAGAGAAAGGGGAAAGGAGAAATTACATTAATGAAGATGAAAAAAAAAATCCAAAGCAGTTGTACTGAAGACCCTGGCAAATGTAACACTTGATTGGATAGAAGTGAGGAAGAGGGTATTTTTAATTGTTGCTGTAAGTCTTCATTACAAAAGGGGAAGAAAAAAAATATATTCAACTACAGGTATGACTGTGTGGTGAAGAAGTTGGCTTCAAAACCACATGGTTCTAGGTTTGAGCCCACTGCACAGCACTCCTTGGGCAAGTGTCTTCAACTACAATAGTTTCGGGTTGACCAATGCCTTGTGAGTGGAATTTGGTAAATGGAAACTGTGCAGAAGATCTATGCTAAAGTGGCAAGCTGGCAGAATTATTACTGAGCAGGAGAAAATGCTTAGTAGCATTTCTTGTGATTTTACACCCTGAGTTCAAATATCACTGGGGTCAACTTTGCTTTTCATCCTTTCGGGGTCAATATAATAAAATCCCAATTGAACACTAGGGCCAATGATATTGACTTACTTCGTTCCCTGAAATTTCTGGTCTTGTGCCAAAATTTGAAACCATCATTGTAACTGCTGCTGCTAACACCAAACTTCTACAACCACTAATTAGATATAACAATGTATCATATGATCTTCTAATGAGTTCTTGATATCAAAAGCTTGCATGTAACTCAACTATAGTTTGTTTTTTTTATCACATTAGCAAACTGATTCAATATCTTTACCTACAGTTTTACATTTATAATTATGAAAGGCCTCTGTTGTAGATTTGTTTTTAGTGTGTGTGTCTGTGTGCATGTGTGCGCACGCACGCATGCCTGTGTGTATGCATGCATGTTTAATGGGTTAGTCAGAGAAGGGAGGCAGCCTCTATGACACTTCTCCAGAGATTCTGAGACTAGTGAATGAAGTGGGGAGGCCATCTTCATATTGGAGGCCTGGCTTGAATGTTTGCAACACAGTAGACTCTACTAAAGGTACCCAAGAACTTGGTGGTGATGTAAACTGGCTGATGGATTGAATCTACCACCCAATACAGAGAACAATCTCCTCAGTAAGCTTCTACATTTTCCCACTGCCAAACTTCATTCCCTAAACTTCGGTCAATCTCAGAGTGTCACAGGTACCACATAATGGAAATCAAACTTGAAACTATAAAACTGTGAAGTGAACTTTTTCACCACACAGCCATACCTGTATACATGTATTCATTCCAATCACTGTATTGTGGCTATGCTGGAGCACTGCATCTATAATATTTGTTTGTATTTTAAAACTATCATAAGAGAAAAATTTAAACACTGTCTTTAGTAAAACTTTTGTAAAAAAATTTTTAAATCATAAATATATATTCAATATCATAAATTTGTAAGATTAATCAGATTGATAATTATTCATTAATTTTGATTAGATACAAAGACAATTTTACCTTGAGGCAGGGAATAATAATTTGAATAAAAAGTTTGCAACTCTTTGTAGTCACTGTTTGCCGACAGACAATCACTAGTTTCCTGAGATTCTACTGTTCTGCTGTCATAGTTAGTATTTACCCAGAAGGTAAGGTATAATAATTTGAATTTACCAAGAAGTAGGATATAATAATTTGAATTTACTCAGAGGTAGGGTATAATATTTTAAAGTTATTTAAGAGTAATATATAATCATTACAAAGTTTTAAGCAAAACTTTTGAGTATGACATGTTTTGGTGCAGCCATTTTGGCCCCACATATTTGGCATCACTGATTCAATGCTGATCTATAATAGGAAAATTCAAGTTCAGTTGGACAGGTGACTTTTAAAAGAAAATCAATGTTGAAAAGGGATACTCTTTGTAATCATTCAATCTGATAGAAATAGCAGCCAAATCATCTACAAATATCCTGCTCATCCTAAAGAAAAGTCACATTGGCCAATGTGGTCCAACTATTCCATATTTGAATCCTGAATAAAAGACAACATGGTCACAACTGAAACATATTTGGTTATAGGTCAGATAACTTTCAAGGTTGAGCTTAAGTGAAGCAATTACACTAATGAAGCAATTACACTAATGAAACAATTACACTAAACATAGAAAATGAAGAAAAGTTCACAGCTAAAGCAGATACAAGGTGGTGTCAGGAAAATTATAATTTTTTATATATATGGCAGTGTGATTAAGAAGCTTACTTTGCAACCATGAGGTTTTGGATTCAATCCCACAGCACAGCACCTTGAGTGTCTTCTATTATAGTAGAAAACACTTGCCCAAGGGGCTATACAGTGAGACTGAACCCAATACCATGTAATTGTAAAGTGAGCTTCTTAACTACACAGCCATGTGGACATCTATACCCCACTAAACTTCTCTAAAATTTTGGTTATTTGGAAAATTAACTGAAACACTGAGTCATCTTGTTTTTCTTCAGTCAGGCACAATCACACACACACACACACACTATTCCATATCTCATTCATAACAGAAGTTTAATGGTACTATTCCACAGTTATGTCTTTAAAAGGTAGCAATACCTCAGTTTACTGTTCCTCATAGGAATACTTTGACTGTTGGGATTTAGTTTCAGCCATTGTCAAATGTCAAGAACAACTGAGAAGATTCATTCAGGATTCACAGTCATAATCTCATTGCTTGAAGAATCTTTGGAGAATAGCAGCATCAGTTGATGAAATTGGTCCAAACATTTGATTGATACTTTATTTTGTGAACTCTGGAAAAATGGAAGGCAAAACCACCCTCGGTGGAATTTGATCTCAAAATGTAAATGGCTAATGCTGAATATTGCATGGCATTTTTGCCTTACACTAATACAGCCAATTCACTCATTTGCTTTATAGCTACAAAACAGGTCATTAGTAAAGACACATGGTCAGCAAAGAGTTAAAAGACACAGTCTGCTGTTGCTTGAAATATAGACAATTAAATTATAAATTCTAATAGAGGTTATGCATTCACTGATGAGGTCATAAGGTTAAAATATATCAGGAGTTATCCGCCATATCAAACACTAACTGAACATATGATCTGTTGTTTGGTAAATGACAAAAAGATTAAGCTCGTTAGATGCAAATAATTTTGAAGAGTCTTTGTGAGTCTCACTGCACCAACATTTGTGCTACCATTAGAATGTTCATCAATTCAGATGTTCAATAAATTCGTTAGTTAAAGAGAAAGCCATTCGTTTACAAAAACTGAATCAATTTTCATAATTTTGTTAATATTAATCTTGAGAAATAAGTTATTTCTTAATTTTTATCTAATATTACAAGTAAAAAAAAAAGTATTTAATAATCTTAAATGAAAAATGAAAAATTAATCTTAACTTTCTCTTTTCTTTTTTATCAACGTCCAAAGTATTGTATTGCAAGATTCAGGTGAATTTTCTCTTTATGTGTATTTGTGTGTGCATGTGTGTGTGTGTGTGTGTGTGTGTGTGTGTGTGTGTGTGTGTGTGCATGCACATCTGTTTATGTATGTATATATGTATGCATATCTACTTGTATGTGTGTATGTCTCTGCCTAGATACCTGCATGTATGTGTGTGTGTGTGTACATGTGCTTTATATATTTTAACCAAGTTTATTTTGTGTATTTAGGCTTTTGTCTGTGTTTGAAGAAAATACAGTTTGTATGTTGTATCAATGCATATGATCACATGAATTACGCAGTTTTGGTGAGTGTATATAAAGATGATGTGTGTGTGTGTGTATGTGTGTATTTAGTTTTAAGACGTACACAATGGTGTCTATGTGTGTTTAGACAATAAAGGTATTTTAGCAATTTTTCATTTTTGCCATTAACAATTTAACAATGTCAGTGAGTTAAAACAATTGTATTTACTGAGTACAATTAAATACAGATGATAGACAAGACAGATACAAAAAAACATCATCATCATCATTGACATTGTCGTTGTTGCTGCTGCTCTTATACAACAACCAGCAGACCTTTACCAAAAGAAGAAAAATAAGAAAGTGAACAATAATGTGTGAGAATTGTTTTATTAATGGGCCAAACATGACAGGCCATTTATCTGTAGATCTACTCAGTAATAAGTCATCTGATCAAACAAATAACACATTGATTTTTAACTCAATTTTTACAAAATTCAAGATGTGCGCCATCATATGTTCAATTCTAACTTAATGAATAATGTTCCTGGTTTCTATTTCAAGGTGTTGTAGAGATAATTTATCAAAGTGTAAACTAGATCTTCGAGGGTTTATCCCAGTTATGATAATAATAGAAAATAGAACATTCTAGCAATCATTTCTTCAACAGAAATTAAAGAAAGCATTACTTTACGCAGATTTGAAGAAACATACAAAATATATAAACAATTTAAGGAAATTTAAATTATAGTAAAGAAAGAAATGAAAAACAGACTTCTCAGCAGCTAGGTCAAGAGTTTTTCAACAATCACTAGTAAAACAAAGGTGCTAATAGAGTATATTTCAAATATAGAATTATCTAGATATTTATAATTAAACTGACATATATCTTTGCCATAAATAAAACCCAAACAACTATTACATTCATTTTGATTAAATGACTTTATATTCATGGAAACAAAATGTCAAATTTAGCCTGAATTTTTCTCTTACATTTTTGAAAATTTAATCTTAAATAAATCACAAGAATTTGACAGGACTAGTCCTGGTTTCCTTCAGATATGTGATGAAAAAAAAAAAATTGAAGAGAGAACATGTAATCTTCCTGAAGCACTGAATATAACAAGATGATCCATTTGCTGCATAAAGTAGCACTTACACAAGCATTGCACATAAACAAAAACAGAAAAATGTAGAGAGACACACACATGTGTGTGTGTGTTCCCC